>NC_068360.1:89754553-90025818 GCF_020536995.1 Dreissena polymorpha
TTTCCTCGTATATTTTATGTGAAATCTAATATTTCTATTAAGATCACTTTTCGTGTAGATTTCTTGCAATAATTTATACAGCGGCAACAGTTTTGTCAATAAAAATGATGATATTCTCCAATTAAAAAGAACTGACTGCGACTGTTAAACACATCCAATAACTAACTAGAATACATAATTGTATCATAAACTCTTAAAATGAACATGTCCTAGCACATCTTTCCTCTTCTAATGATAACACTAAGATAGTGATAAAACATTTAGCAAGTAATGCACGTCGATTTAATGAAATATGTATTTTATATGGCCTGTACATAAGCGGCATGAATAAGAATGTCGATGCTGACAAAGGGGCCGAAGTCTATCATGAAGGTCAGTGCACAATGAGCTCTAAATTTCCTGTCAGTGGTATTTACATGGAGTTGTTTGACAATTACATAGTTTAAAGTGAAAAATGGGAAACACTAATTATTAAACGAGTACACATACTAACGAATCCAATAATTTCTATAAATGATGCCTTCCAAATGAGTTACTTTACTAGATAATCATCTATTCTTGACTTGTGATTGCATTTTTAAAATTCGGCATAATTGCACATTTCCTTCATTTTATTACATAGATTCTATTTAATTTATAAAATAGAATTTGACATCATTATGCAAGTCAAACGAAAGTTAAAATCACATTGAACGAATATTTCGACATTGTATTCATGTACATTTCTTCCTTTGCGTAGAATGATTACACTATTTTACATACTAATACCACGATATGTATGTAGCATATAGGAAACAATAAGCATTTTAAGCCTGTCATCTAAATAGTGTTGTCCATGCTGATTATCTGAGGTTTTTATATTTCTTGTTACTATTTCATTTTGTATTATCTATTATATTCATTTACGTTTCTCATTAAATTAAACAACATTGTGTTAATTTCATTATTAATATAAATATAAGCAAAAATGACACGCATTTACATATTCAAGATCATACCGACTCGGTAGGCTTCATATTCGGAACTGGTATTGGCCGAAGGGACATCAACTCTGGAGCAAGAAATGGCATATTGCGTATGTTGATTCTTTCCCGCATAAACAAAATAACAACGTGCTGTACAATTTTATTGATGTAAGCAAATAAAAATGGTAACATATTGTCTATTGATCAAGTCATCGTACTGGGCTTCTTCACCAGGTTTACCTGAAAATGTTCAACGAAATGTATACTAAGTATATTACTTTGCGTTACAATGAATTAATTACAAAATTGTATTTAAGATTCAAAAATGCCACATGGATCTGCTAATGTTATGGCTATTGAGGCTTTCTCGACTTCAAACTGGCATATCAATTCCTATGAAAATGACTTCCAAGTTTTGGCCAATCTTTTTTTAAATCATTTTTATAATCTGTTAAACGAGAACGTTTAGTTTAAAATTATGTCAATTCATACCTATAATACATAAAAGTATTCAACTTATTGTAGCAAAAAATTGATTTGTAAAACGGCCTTTTTAATTTGTAAACATTATGTTTTTGTAATTGTTAATTATACAGGAAGCTTGTTAAAAAATAATTTGAATAAAAAGAACTCATTTGAAAATATTTGAACGTGTACAGTTTGTTTTTTATAAACCAAACTACCGTCAAACCCTTTAATTTCTCGTTTTTTGTATTCCGCTATATAATATGCGAAGTTAGCTTTTAACATAATAAATACAATTCACAATAATTACTTTTTATGTGCATTTTGCATTTTGTCGAAGTATGGGACTTATATTCTCGTAAAACAAAAGTCAAGATGTTGTCTGAAAGGTTATAAGACGCTGCATGTATTGGTCCAATTTAACGTATGATTGTCCGGCATATTTATCTAAGCAATTGTTCAGTGAAATGTTTCAATTACAACACAGTATTGATCGCCCCATGAAAGTATGCCAAACACTTTGCATTCACTGAGATCAATGCATGGTAACAGAACTTCGGAATATCGAACCAAAGATTTGGATTGGGGTAAATGGAAGTATTCGAATATGTATATAAAACCTTAATAAAGCAATATATTTACTGTTAAACAGAAAAAATCGTATATAAACTATTTAAAGCTAGAAATGTATATAATATTATAAATGATTATTAAGTATACATTTATTCATACGTTTAAACGCTTTTCTATATGTCCACATAACCGCCAAGATGACTACCGCGAGAGTTCCAGCAACAGAACCACCAACTGCAGCCACAGCAGATGGAGATGGTCCGTTATCTTATTAAATGCATAAGCAGTGCGAGTTAATATTTACATATGTATCTCCTGAAATTCATGTCATTTTTAAATACAATTTCTCGTTAAACAAATAATGCAATAGGTTGGCAATAACACGGATTTTTAATGACCTTTTAGAACTTAATTGCAGAATCGGGAATGTCCCAATAACAATTAGCATAGTAAATACACTTGACATTTTGAAATCAATGTAAAGGTTTTACTTTAAAATTGTTTGAATTTCTTTTTTCAATAATACACTGTCTAAATATTACATACAGTGATGTTATTTATTTATTTTAAGACATTTGTAAAAAGCACTAATATTCATATGAGCATTAGCTACTTTTTAAGTTTTAATTTTGTTTACACATCCTCATGAAATCCTGCACCCGATTGTATAAACAGTTAAACCGGCGGTTAACCACAAACCGGCGGTTAAAAGTCGGTAACTTGTTGGTTACTGGTCGGTAAGCGTTTGTATAAAATTGGGTTAGTTATACCGATCGGTTAAAACCTAGTTAAAACATACCCTGCTTCTCAAGGTGGGTATGTACAAGTAACCGAGAGGTAACTTAAAGAAATTGGCCAAGTCGCGCGACATTATAAAAGCTAACCATCGACGACCTTGACAATTTCGACGAGTAAACAGACAATTGCAGCGACTGCCACTTTATTTGACTTATTATACAGGGCAATACGTTTTCCGACTTCGGACTTCGAATTTAAGGACGTGTTTTTTATATTCTGTTATGGGTATGCCGTGTGTGATCCGATGCATCAATGGCGCCCATGTTAAAATCATTTCTCCGAGAACAGGGAACGCCAAAGTACAAACAAAAACCAAAACACGTTCGAACTAGTATCTTAACTTTAATAATCCTTTAAAATCCATAAATAATCCATTTTTCTCAATAATTGACGATTTTGCATATAGAGTCTTTAATAATTATTTTAGCATAGTTACATAATAGTTTTTCTTGAATGCTATGAGCTTTTACAAGTACATAAGTACAGCTCAGAATTCTTTCTCTTAACCCATTTTCTCTGAAGATCCGAATTGATTGTTCACACGGACCGAATAGTTTGTAAAATCGTCAATTTGCAGTTGCGATATGGAAAGGCTCGTCTGCAGACTGTCGTTTGATATACGAATTTGAAACCTGCTGTTATTTTGCAGTGTTACCCATTCACCATCTACCTGCTTACGCCAAACATATCCTGAGGCGTCATTTGGTGGAGGATAGGCCACGATAGTGAACGATAAAATAGCTGATGAATTTATTCTTCTATATGTTGTGGTAACTGCTGGAGCAAAGGGTGAAAATCTTGGTGAACCTGATTGTATGTAAATAACAAACATGATGCAGCTTGTTTGTATCGTAAGTTTAGAGATATGAATGAGAAAGGGCATATACAAACTTTACTTACATGTTATTCTAATCTCTATTTCTCGAACCTGTTGAACTGCATTATGAATGTTCTTTCCTTCAATAGACTCCGATATCAAATTCACATCGCGCATTCGCCACACGAGTGGATATTGTGTTATTTTGCGCTTCAACCAATAAGCGCTCACAACTTTTTGTAATATTAACGATTTCTAGTTTTGCTAAAGGGTCGCTGTCAGCTTCACAGTTTAGTGTCACAGTCTGACTTTCGTTGAAAGTTACACTAGATGCGAAAACTGACCCGTCGGCATAAAATCTACGTATCTTAGCAAGGTCTAAAATATAAACAAATGTATAATACACAGATGTGCGTAATATTGCCTTTCGCACTTAAGACACTGGTATTACATGCATCCTTCCTATGTGATAATCTCATGTACTAAATTTTCATTTTTTACTTACATTGCACATCTACGTAAAATGTTGTTTCGTCGTATGCCTCCTGCGTGGCACATCCCGTAGGATCCATAGTGTTGTTAACTCTGCATTTATAGTATCCTTCGCCTAAGAGCTGCACATAAAACAGAGACGGATTTTGATGAGATCCAATTGCTGAGGTATTGGCGTGGAACCACGTGAATCTGATCACCGCTGGGTTCCCAGGCGTGTAGGGACAAGTAACTGATAACGTTGTGTTCAATAAAACCGTAAAATTACAAATGAACAGAGCTTCTGCGGGTGCTGAAAAGCGGGGTTATATTTTTATCAAGTACTTTTTGCAATAAAAAAACACAGAGATTGATTTCTTAGGAAATGCAAATCAATACAAAATTTCTTACAAATAGCAGGCTACATAAGACGTCTAGATAAAAAACTAGACTGATTTGTTCCGTTGATAATCCCACCAAATGTTGTGTTCATTTCTTTATCGGATATGCACGTGTAATTGCCAATGTGGAATCTACTGACATTTGTGATTAAGAAGCCATCAACATTTCCACTATTGATAGGTGTCCAGTAAAACTTGGAACCAGGTTCACTCTTCGAAGTACATCTGCCCGAGACGGAATGACCTCGGATCACCTTAAGATTAGTTTGGGAATACGTTGCACACGTTTGAAACGTTAACTTTGGCCTCTCAGGAGCATCTACGTATACGAGATTAAAAGGACAAATACAAATATATCGACATGCTATTGTCCGACAAAAATAGAAGGTTCATGGTAAAATATCAATATTCGAAGGATGAAGATCAATATAAATCAAAATCATGCATTTCTGTCTGATACTTTAAATTAAAAAAATGTTACAATCCAAGCAACATTCAACATTTTTTGGCGAATAAACTACCAATTATTTACTATGCATAAAGGCAAAGAGCTACTCACACAAAACATGGATGTAAACATTCGAAGAACTAAAAGAGTCAAAAGGTTCTTTCCGAGTCGGGTCGAGGTTATTTGTTGCAAAACATTCCATAATAGTGTTTTCGATGAATGTGGTTTTCCAGTAAAAACCATTTGCAGCTATAGCACCACTCAATTTCCATGTATAACGCGGAGCCGGATAGGAAAAGGCATTGCATCCGAAACTGACCTCGCAACCTCTAATAACGCTGATAATTGGACTTGCTATGTGTTTATCGGTTTGTCCATGATGGTAGAGATTTCAAATATAGTTGTTTCCATCTGAATGATATAATTTGATAGAGTTAAACTTTCGTCAAACCATTAAATTAATCATGTTCATCTATTACATAAAACATACCCACACAAAAGTTCAAACGTGAAGAAGTCAGTGATATTTCCGTAAACACAATCCTCTGCGAAAGTTTAATTCATTTCATTAACCACTTCAAGTGTGTATCGATTATTATCGATTGGCTGCATACGTTGAACTACAAGCTTTGCTCCAGTCTGTTTTGAATTATGTGGAAATGTCCATATATACCGGGAAAGAGGAGGGTTGCTTCTACTGGCACACGACATTGTAAAGGGTTTATTGACGACAGTCCGTATGATGTTTGATTGTCACAGAAATGCTCCGATTTGACAGGACGGAGAGGACGGAGGATCTGTATTTATCAAAGTCGTTTTTACTGCGAACAAGCAAGTCACATGGATTGTTGAATAACGTTTTGCACAATAGTCTCTGACTGCAAGTTTTAATAATCCTCTACTTTATTGATTTCAACTTACTATTAAATTCAATTTGAATTTTCATTTAACTTCCCAAAGAATCATATTGTAAAGCACTAATATTGTTTAATGTGACTACTTTTATTATTGATGAAATTGGCATTTGATAATGAGTAAAATAAAAATTCATTTTCGGGTACTTACTTCGCTACGGACACAGAGAAAAAAACACTTTTGTGTTATAAACTGTAACCGAAGAACATTGTGATTTATAAAAACATACGATCAAATTCCACTTTAGAGGACAGAAATATAAAAGAATTACTTTTCGTTTTATTTGAAACTATTTGTTACAAGATGATACTATAATAATGCTAAATGGATTAGTTAGAATAATTTAATGACGACGCGATACTGAACTGAATCTATTAGTTTCCTATTACCGCAAAATGTACTTTTTGTCTGGAATACGAGTACTTACATAAAATCTTAACAGTTAACACTGCTGTACTTACAGCTGTTTTCCTTAATCCATTCGTCTGATCCAATATACTGGTGGCTCTGCATATTATTTGTTCTTCGGTTGTTAACTGTTGCAACTTTTAGTGCTATGGCCGAGCTGCTGATTAGAGAGCCGTTAAATAAAGTCCATGAGATGCTCGGCGCCTGGTTTCCAGAGGAGAAGCATTCTAGCATCAAAGTACTGTTTTGTATTACAGAGATACGTGATGGTACTTATGCCGTGTTGAACATTATTGTCGGCTTAGTTGGATAGACTAGAAGAGTAATGAATACATACAAACATTACGTTACAGTATGATATGCTTATAGTGGTGTTATTCGAATAAATGTTACTGTTATTTTGAAATAGGACTATTAAGTAAGAATTAACTTGCAGCTGTATGGTGTGTTTTTCATGTACACATTCCAATTCAATTGTGTATTCAACCATTCGATTATGAAATGAGAATAGTTTAGCACCAGTCCATGTATTGATACTATTTGAAAACTATGTTTTATTCGCATACGGTAGTTGCATGCCGTGGTCATAGACATGTGCGGCGTTAAATGTATCATATAATTATCGAAAGAAAATTGTATCAAAGGCAGGAGGTACACTTCAAAGAAGCAACATAATATTCATAATATGATCAGCTAAATGTATCAAATACATACTCAACACATTGATTTTCAGAGTCCTATTGGACATGATATTTCCGTATCCGTTTGAGACATTACAGTAGATCCTTGAATCATGATAATTATTGGTTGGCTTCAACGTGAGAAAGCTTGTCGCCACATCATCCACTGTTAAACTGCTGCTATACCCAGTAAGGTTCACATCATCACTGTAGTCAGAGGGCGTTTTGTTATCCAAGTACCAGAGGATTCTGGGTGCTGGACGTCATACTGATGACTCACAGCGGATGTAGCTGATTACCACACTGGGTAGGACGTATATTAGTGGCAGCACTGGGGTCACAGCTACATAATGTTACTGAAACTAAACGTTTTACATATAAAGTCCCTTTAACTGGTCTCTACATTTAAACTTTCGGTATGTGTTTTTTTCCTTCACAAAAAATGGTTCTTTAAAATATCCGTTTAAGCAAAGACGATGCTTATGAAAGTCGATTATTTCGACTTGTTTAAAAATAAGATAACGTTTGATAATAGGTGCTACTTATATGAATCGTATATGTATGGAATTTACCTCGTTCAGTAACTGTTATCTCATAGCTGAATGTTGCGATATCATTTGAATCAGAAATTGAACATTTCCACTTGTCACCGTAATTAGCTGGCGTTATGGGTTTCAATGTACACGTAAATGTGGTCGCTGCTGTGCACTCACAGCTAAATATTTCAACAGGTAACGTCATAGGAATGAAAGTGCATTTTGTACCAACAAAACCAGCTGATAGGATGTGTGTAAACATACTATTTCCATTGGGTTGTATCCACCAGTCTAAAACGTTTTTGGATGCATGCTTGCATGCTAGTTGTAAAACTTCATTGATCGTCACAAATGTTGAATTGGAAGTCAATTCCGGGTTTTCTGCACCTATTCAGATGTATTGTCTAATATATATATATATAATAATGTTAGCATCGCCGCTATTTCGATTGTTTAAGTACGGTCTAAATTCTCAGTGAAAAATCAATAACAATACACTATTAAAGGATATAAATTCAATTAAATCTCGCACTTATAATCAATCTTTAAGTAATACCGAAGCGACAAAGTAACAAGTTTCTTATGCATATTGAAATGAAGTATCAGCTCAATATTATCTTCATGTCAATATTTCTTATCTCAAAACTGCAATAGATAAAATGTATAATTTCAAAGCATTAAATCATATGCATAAAACTAGCCATATTTTTAAAACATACGAATATTCATTTGTTTATAATAATTAACGCAATGTACACATTACCTTTAAAGCAACAACATTTGGTGCTCATATTTTCGTAAGACAAATTTATAAGAGTGTTATTCAATCGGTTTATATGCAATTATATCATTACCATATGTTTTCAAAGTGTCATAGAAGTTGATAAAGTTCTTCTTAAAACACAATCTACATGTATAAATAGAACAATCAACGGATAGTTGTTACTATACAACTGAAATATGCACATACGCTGTTTATCCAGCAAGAATATAAACAGTATTGCACAAATTAAAGAGGAAACATGGTTGGGGAATATAAGATTGGTTAGAGATTTTGTATCGATAGATGTTTGAGAGTGTATGGGGGACTTGACCTGATAGCACAGTTTTTAAACCCAATGGACACAGATATAAAGGTGTCTTTAGTATTTTTTAAATAAATATTCTTATCAAGTTCCAAAATATTAAGTACACAACATGTGGACTCAAAAGAGTTTTTTTTAACTTTTGACCGCGTAACATAATTGTTCGTAACACATAACCCAGATTTGCAATTCACTGTAATATTTTTAAAGTGATTTTCCACTAACCTGAAAATGAGGTCGGGTCATTTAGAATGTGAAAATTGTGCCCTTTTAAAAAAAATAGGGATATTAAGTTGTTTAAGTGCTTGCAAATGCGCTACAATTGAGAATAAAAGTGGTTTGTTATTAAAACTTAGTTCCAGAAAAACTAAACATTTTGATTTTAAAAACAACTAAGCCTCCAGAGAGTTTACGAGCTTAAAGTTGACAACTGAGGAGTGAGGACGACGGGCGACGGACATAAGTTAAAAATATTTGCTCGCAATGAGGATGTTGTGTTTATGTGAGCTTAAAACGGTAACATTGTTGATTAACGAAATAAATATCATTGTTTTAATATGTCATATGTCTGCATCTCAAACATATAATTGCAGTATATGCCCACCATTTGTATTGCTATTATATATGTGCATATAGTTATAGACATTAAATTGTTAATCAATATCATACTTAAACAAACCCTTAATTAACAAAACGAACTTAATGTAAGTAATGTCGTTAATCTGCTAGTGAGTGTTGAAACGCTGTATTATATTAAATTTGTTGCGAAATATAACGTTCAGCGTGACATTTTTATTACAAATACCTCAATTCAAATTCACGGATTAACGAGACATAAGTGTTTTGTCACATGTTATAATGATTTGTTTAAATTTATAATTCTTATACTTCTTTATATGTTTTTACTCTTAAAAAGGATTCAAGGACAAACGAAGAGGACAATCAAAGAAAAGTAAATATACATACCCAGAAAAATACATCGACTATTTATAAAGAAAAAAAATGAAGATAAACATCTTAATCTTAAATCGAACACTCACGCAAATCCATTTTTTTTTACAAAGATTGACAGTCATGTGTCTCCTGTTTTTAAAAGTAACACATATTTATCGACATTTCTGTTTTAATTGTCAATTAAGTAAACAAATAAACACTTCCTTTATTTACTATGTATGTTAACACACAGGTCGAGTAATTTAACATGTATGTTAATGCACAGGTTCAGGAGTATGCGTTGCTGTACACAAGTTAAACGTTCATATCGATTATCAGATTGTTTGTTTAGGTCTAGAGTAATACACATTTGGGTTCATGTCCAGTGTATTTAACATCTCTGTAGGTGATAAATGTAGATCATTTGAAGATCAAATTGAACGGTGTATTGCAAGCAAATTACTTTTTGTTTTGTTTGTTTATATAGTGTATAATTTAGCATTTTTTATGTCATAACATTTGTTAAAACAGAACACCTTTTCAGGGGCGGATCCAGGATTTTTGGGTGGGGTGGCCGGGATATTGAAAGATTTGCTGGGGGTCCAAAGCCCTTATAGGGGGTTCACGCTTTTAGTGATTTTTCAGGCTTTGTCAACCACTTCTCGAGCATGTCACGCCTTATATACTTTCATTAAAGTACCTTCGTATAATGCCCAACAATTGCGTAGTTTATCGTTTAGGGGGTCCAGGGGGGCAAAGTCCCCCGGAAGCTTCACGATTTTAATGATTTTTAAGGCTTTGACAACCTTTTCTCGAGCATGTCACGCCTTATATACTTTCATCAAAGTACCTTCTTATAATGCCCCAAAATTGCAAAGTTTATCGTTTAGGGGATACAGGGGGGGGGGGGCGAAGCCCCCCGGAAGCTTCACGATTTTAATGATTTTAAAGGCTTTGACAACCACTTCTCGAGCATGTCACGCCTTATATACTTTCATCAAAGTACCTTCTTATAATGCCAAAAATGTGCTAAGTTTAAAGTTTTGGAGGTCCATGATTTTAGTGATTTTGAAGGCTTTGACAAGTTTAAATAGGTGATTTAGATCTAGTTAATTGTGAAACATCAAATGAATTGATTTACTTTGGCGATTTAAGGGGTGGGGCGTACGCAGCGTCCGCCTCCACCCCTGGATCCGCCTATGCACTTATACAAGAAAACGATCGGTGCCGCAAAACTAAAAACTTAATAAAATTAAAATGAAAGTGTGTTTTATATATGGAATCAAAGTATATAATACAACGTAAAGTTTATTATTGTAAATACATTTTTCTTTTACATTTTCACTAACGCGTGACTATACATCGCAATGTCTGAATAATCTTTGCATCAGCTACCAATAGGTATTGTAGAGTTTAGTTTTAATACAAGTGTAAGACTTGTTAAGCGATAGTTTGAACCGTTTACACAAATATTTAAAGCCAACTATCCAAATAAAACGATTCAAATAAATATGAACCTGATTTAAGAAATCAAAATATTGCTAATGATAAACTTTCAGAATAACATTAAACGCTTGGCTTGTGTATTGTATGTGCATTCAGTTTTGTTTGTGCACGATTTGCACGAGTTTAATGAGACCGTGTCAGCATACTTAGTGACGTATCGATCTAATTACTAATTTAAATTGCATTACGTTGATTACATATATGCATAAAGGTCAATACCAAGTTAATATTGGAGATCTAAATGTATTATGGATTATATTCGATGGATTCAACGCGATGTTTAGTACGAAATACCGTTAGGGTCATCGTGGTTACACAATAGTATCCAGATGGCGACAATGCGATAGTGCGATATTACGATGGCGACAATGTGATAGTACGATGGCGACAATACGACAACGCGATAATACGATGGCGACAATTCGATAGTAGGATGGCGACAATGCGACGACGCGATAGTACGATGGCGACAATGCGATAGTCATATCGTACTGTTACCATCACATCATCGCATTGTCGCCATTGTACTATCGCGTTATCGTACTGTCGTCATCGTATAATCGCATCGTCGCCATCGTACCATCGCACTGTCGCCATCGTATTGTCGCACTGTCGTCATCGTATTATCACATTGTCAACATCGTACTATCGCAATATCGCCCTTTCGCACTCTCGCCATCGTATTGTCGCACTGTCGTCATCGTATTATCGCATTGTTGCCATCGTACTATCGCATAGTCGCCATCGTATTATCGCATTGTCACCATCGTATTATCGCATCGTCGCCATCGTACTATCGCATTGTCGCCATCGTACTATCGCATTGTCGCCATCGTACTATCGCATTGTCGCCATCGTATAATCGCATTTTCGCCATAGAACTATCGCATTGTCGCCATCGTACTATCGCTTTGTCGCCATCGTACTATCGCATTGTCGCCATCGTAATATCGCATTGTCGCCGTCTGGATTTAAATGTGTAACCACGATGGTCCTAACGGTATTCCGTAGTTAAATGAGTACGCTTCAATGACCTTGTAGTGGAGCGATAGGATTGCTGCCGACGTCACAATCAATATAATCTTTCAAAATATGTGATTGTAAATGTACACCCAGTTTATTTATTTTGTAATTACATAAAATGACAATCTGAAACCAAATCTAATAATAAATTACGTTGATAGCAAATGTAATGCTGTTATTTGAATATCGCATTATATATAAGTCGTCCATAATAACTTTAAAAATAAAATATATTATTATGCATATCACCCTTACGATTTTGTTTAAATCCAATAAAGCTATATGACCAAACCATATAGATTATTTTGTTGTGAACAAAGCATACACAATGATCAAATTGAATTCACTATTTAAAGCGAAACCATGTTTCTTATTTACTAAAACAACAATAATTCACAATTCGTGCGTCACATATGTTTCATAATAAACAGCAAATACACATTCAAAATAAAGAAGTCAATATTACTTACCATTCAATAGCTCATTTCTGTTTTACAATTATTAGAAAATATACATAATGGCAAATCAATAATTTGATATGGCTGTTTTTTCCTATTTATACACTTTGGTCTTGTTCGTGATTAACCTCTGACTGGAGGTTCCGTATACATACCTCTCTATTTCATTTCGGAGCAACACACACATGATTATACTGTTATCTAATTTCCGTGATACAGCTTGCAAAACCATGACTGATAATTATGTCATCAATCACTACTTGAAATAAGTTGATATGATATGTAACTTTTCAAGAAATATTGAGGGCTAATACAGCGCGGTCAACTCTGATAAACTTACCACATCATATCTGCGCTTTGTTTTATTTATGACTCACCAATACGTTCTAACAATAAACTTAATTGCTTGTAAGCTAGAAAATGTGGGAAACTATTTATGGAAATTTCGAAAGTATCGAAAAAACATGAAAATTTCGTTTTTTAATTTGAAACGTTTCCTACAATTGTATACACGATAAAGCGATATTTACATGTAAAGTCTGTACATAATGCCCACCTCAAACAATTGATGAGACTTGTTTGCATTTCAGTATAAACTTTTATTTTAACAGCTTTTAGCTAGCAAACATTAATCAGGTAACTTTATTGGATATCTTATAAATTGGCATAACATTAGTAATTCATTGACCAGCTTTATAAACAGTGCAAAATCTACAAAACATGAGATGAACGATCTTCAGCGAATGGTCATCTTACATTTTATTAAAAATAATATAAGTGCAAGTTCATACAACATTGTCCATAAACATAGAGACTTTTTCCATTTAAAGGGACTGTCAACCACGACGACGAAGAAAAGAAAAGTTGTAAAATACCATATTTTTTACAATTATTAGTTTATATTGTATAAAATATCACGACTGGTATATTACATTACTTGCAAAAAGTTGTTAAGTTTTCATATTTAGAGTATATTCGGTAATTCATTTTACTGGGTATGTCTACCAAATAACTACCAGTTAACTATAAATAACGCCAGTTGATTTGTAATCATCGTCGCATGGTAAACCCAGGAATGCAAATTGTGCATGCGTAGTGAGTTGAATATATTTTATATATAATATGAACAATCTACTTGCGTTATTTATTATGCTTATATCGTTATTGCACCTATTTTCGCGATGTACTTTCGATTTCAAATCGCGAAATTGTATTACCGAATATATGAACTTATTTCCAGTAATGTAATATAACAGTCGTGATATTTTAATCAATATAAACTAATAAATGTAAAAAATACGGTATTTTATAACGTTTCTGTTATCGTCATTCGTGGTTGACAGTCTCTTTAAACCCGATTTAAGTGTTTAACAAAGTTTTTGTTTTGTTTTTGTACCTTCTTTGCAATAACGTTAAAATAACTTTGTTTAAACGTTATTTTAGAACGTTATTTTATAACGTTTATCGAACATTATAACATAACGTTGTACCAACGTTGTTTTTGGTCATACCATATAATGTTCTTTTTTTATTGTAGTAATTATTATCTGTTATCTTTGGTTAATGATTTAAATAAAAATACCATCCCATCTATAATTTTACAGAAATAGCTTTTTCAACAGTTTTTTAAGCATTTTTAACTAGCTTTTAGAGCTAGTTTTAGTTGCGACTTTTTGCGTTGGGGGGTATAAAATAAACTTGTAAACAATAAATTATACTAAATATTCACAAAAACATTGCATACAAGATAAAAAAAATATAGGTTTGTACGCAAAAATATGTATTTGCAACTCAATAAATTTGAATATCCTGAATACGAAACCGCGGTTTTTCGCTTCCTCTTTGGCGCGTGCGACACAACAATGGAACAAAGAAACACAGACGTGGTGTGAAAATAGACGAAAAATCACTAATTCCAGAAAACGTGTTTGATAAATAATTACATTTACAGGTAAACGACATGCGTTTTCTTAATTAGATTTAATTAATTTGCATATATGATCGCGGTTGGCATGATTTAGTTAACCTGAACTTTTAAAATAATGGTTACGACTCCGTTGGATCCTTATACTCGTTCGCACCCGGTCAATTCGCCCTGTAAACGTATAATAGGAAGTGAAAATACAATTTAGAATTATGAAAATAATAATAATATTAGAATCATAGAATATTAATTTCATGCATCGTTAATATTTATGCATTTCCAGGCATTTCTTTAAAGGAAGTTTGGTAGTTATTTGCCCCCAGTTTTTGTCGAAAAAATTGCAACTATGGGAGTCTTAAAACTTCCAGAAATACTGACATTTACCTGGACAAACATTGGGGCAGCTGAAGTTTCATCTTTGTATACTTAAATAGTTGTTACAAACATTTGAATTTTAACCTGTATTTTGATATCTTTGCAGATGGAATACGTAAGGTATCGAACATGAATACGTAAGGTATCGAACATGACGAGATCCGAGGTAGAAGTCACCGTTACAGATTTCTTAAAACAAGCACCATAACAGCACGGCGGATTACAGCATAATTTGTGTGATAAAATAAAACATCAAAAGCTATTTTAAATAATTAAAAATAAATATATATCAAAATCATTTGTTTAATCTAACTTGTGTTCAGAATAACATGCGTGTTTGCTCTTCCATTTAAAAAACGGACTTGCGGATTGATAAAGTTATTCAGTTATTTATTAACCTGTAGTGTTTGTGTTTCTTTTACAGAAAAAATTGTCCGACCAGACCACAAGCCAGAATGAAACGCTCCCCGAGGCCGTTGTGCAAGATTCAGACAGCAACTAGTTATAAAGTGATATTATGAACTAGAAATATTCATTTATAGTTTGATCAAATACCACGATTATGTGTTCTTCTGTCTCGCAAATACCGTAACGTTCTAGCTGTGCATACTTTAAACATTTTGGAGAAATTCTTCTCATAAAAATATGTGTACATATTTTTGGACCATTAAAGTATAGCAAGCACACATTGTTTCCGTGAAAGCCACACAACTGTGGCTATATAGTATATGTTACCTGATGGTTTAAATAGGGTTTTCCCTTGTTTTTGTATTTTTGTAACCTTTGTATCACTTTAAATATCCATGATGTAAAGTTTGTAGGGGTCTGCTAGATGGAATCACCAGTTGGTCTCAGAACATGTTTTCTATGAAACTTAATGGGAATGTAACGAAATGATATTGTTTTTAATATTAAGAAGTATGTTCTATACTATTTTTAATTTTGTAGCTTGGGGAATTTGCAAATTTTATATACAATTTCAATGATTCTTGTAGATTGTTAATATTCGATCCGTTTTAGTTTGTTAATGTACTTCTGTTTAACCATTGTTAACAACTGAAAACATTACATTCATTCATTATTGAACTATCGGTTTCATAGATACATTTATCTTAACGATGTTCAATGAGTCGTTTCTTTGGTAACAACCTTTTGCTTGTAAATTATGCTTAGTAATTTTCCCTAAAATCATGTTAAAGAATTGAAGCACGAGGCTCTGCAGTCTTGTTGCATCAAATCTGTACCATTCTTGGAAATTATGAATTAATTAATTATCCCGAAATGTCCTCAATAAAAAATATACTTATTATAACAAAAATAACAGACTGTTTTGGCGATTAACGATAACAAAGTCAAACGCATCCCATGCTACCAAATATGTGATGTAGCACTGATTAAATTATTGCTTTATTGAAGAAAATGTTTTGCGTATCAATGTCACAGTGCACGGTTGTAACGTGAACTTAGCCCTTAAATATATTACTTGCTATACATGTTCTTTGTATCTTAAAGCCTATCTCTTTATCATGCACGATAGGAATTTTGAAATAAAATAGCAAATTTAAGCATCGTTTATAGGCGATATGTCTCATGTTATAATGATTGCGCTCGGCTAGATGTCGTTGTCTAAACTTTACACAGATGAATAGCGTAATACTATATCTGTCATAAAATACTATTTTTCGTGTCGAGTGATACTCAGCGGGGTCATCCTTGTCCGGAGAGATTTCTATTAATTATAATAACGTCAACATTAGCGAGCATCAATAAACGTTCCATCAACATGAGTTTATCTGAAATTACATTGCTGAAATTATCTCGGGAGGAACTGGTACATTAAAAACATGATTTTCATCGTATGCATTACGTTCCCATTTTGCTTTTACAGGAACCAAGTGACATTATAAGCAACAAATGTATTTAAATCATATTTTGGCTATAACCCGAATGCAGACGTCTTTGTAGAACAAGTGAGTTTGTAATAACAGAATGGTATACATACATCGGTTTGCTTTGTGTCATTTGTTAGATAGTGTAATAAATAAAACATGTTTTTGTTTTTTTTATTGGCGAGGAGCATACAGTTGAATTAAATCTATGCACACCAGGTAGTTCTACTTTTATCTACTGAGTTATTCGTCGTCTCTAGCTTTAAAACTTCCCTATAATGTGATGTGCTATTTAGGTGCGTATTTGAATATATATATGTGGTTTAAATCGGCGATTATCACGTTAGGATTTATGTCAAATATATATAATATAGGTATGTCGCCCAATTATTAAAACACAGTTTATGCTATAAAACGAAATATTCATGCTCCAATATTTGTTTTTGATGTTAATGAGACGCCAACTGTTTTCTAGTCCCGAAACCCATTTTTCAATGTTTATGTTTGAAAACTATTTGCACGAATGCTTGAAATGAACAACCGATTTAGCTCTTATGTTATGCATATTAAATTTCATTAAAAAGCGTGGGTATACATTGCTATGATGCAGTTGTGTTTGTTTACTTTTGTTAGGAAAGAGACTCTTAGGAAACGATTTCGGCATACTTTTATCGTCAGCAATATTTCTGGACTGATGAATAATGAAGTAGAAATCTTATAGGTTATACAATCAATATCGAGTGCTGAATATGTAACTAGTGTGAATGCATTTATGACAATGTATATGTTTGTGAAAAAAAAACATTTTATTTTTCAAAATTGTCTTCGCTGGGACGTTTTTGATAACAAAGGAAAACATGTGTAAGCAATACAACAGGAAAACAACTCAAACGAGGAAAGATTATCAGACTTTAAGTACAACGTTTTTCACAAAAGTATGCCAAGATGACAACAATTGAACCATCATTAATATGTTTGAAAAATGTCTAAAAATCAAACTTTTTTTCGTACTGAGTTACGATGGAAAGTGCTAATGATAAATGTTCACGGTTGATAAATATGTTTATAAATGTTATAAGAACATGGTTTGTATTCAGTATTTTTGAGAAAGATTATTTATAATTGCCAACTCTTAAGCACAGTTTTTTAAGCGAATGACCATGCAGTTTAAATCAAATCTAGGAGTACAGAAGTGTATTGTCTCGAGGTAGCATTGTACGAATACGACAGAAAGTTGGGCGATATTATAATGCATGCAATAAAAATAATTTATTTTCAAGGCGCAGAAGCTCCTGTATTAACAACCTATTCAACTTTGGTGAAAATCAACGAAACTCTTCAATTAACATGCACGCATCCATCGAAGACGATAGTAAACTGGTATGTCCAACAAGCTGGCAATAGTAAGCTCGAATTACTTCTCTCAATTGGATATAAGAATCAACAATGTACCACTGTTAATTTCGAGACGTTGTATGATCTTCCGACATGCAGTTGTATGGGCAACACAGAATTTACTTGCACATTTAAAGTTTTTAACACAACAATTGATGGAGAAAAGTGGATGTGCTCTGTTGCCGGCGACGCATCGCAAGCAATATTCAGCAATGATATAACAATAATGAAAACAGGTACATAGTATCTATGATATTGTGTCCAGTTGAAACATATAGAAACATATACTTTTATATGTATATGTTTACTAATAGAATTGTTAACCTCTTTTAGATGTAATAGTATTTGTATTATTATATATTAATATTTAAAAAAAAATATGGACGAAAATGGCTTGAATATTAACGTTTTATATCGATTACAATAAGTAGCTATGTGACCCCTCCCTACCAAAAAAGAACAAAAACACACATCAATCATTTAAAAAGTACCGTCGTCAACATTTGGCATTGATTATTTTAAAAGTTGCAAAGCAGACAACAATTCCTTAACTTGCCGAATTTATTTAACATCAACAAAATGTTCAGAAATTCACTGCAAAAACTTTTTTATACTATGTTAAATATAACCAACGAAAACATTTGTTATTTTGATTTTCATATGAATTTAAATATGAAAACGCAGACACTTTTAACTTACCTAATATTGTTGTTTATTAAAGTCTTTTTGTAACTTACGTATACCTGCTACATTTAAATTCAATTTTGTCTCTGATTCCATTTGTTTGCTTTTCTAAAGTTCCAGTGAAACATGTTACATTGACACCAACCGTACCACATTTTTCCGTCCTTTCCAATTTGGCAATAAGCAACGTCCGCTGTGTATTATCCGTTGGACGTCCAGCACCCAACATCACATGGTACCTGGATATCAGAACGCCTTCTGAATACAGTGATGACGTGGACCTTACTAGGAATAGCAGAAGTTCAACAGAGGCTGATGTTATGACAAGTATCCTTACAATTACACTTAGCAATACATATAACGGAGCGTGGATCTTCTGCTACGCATCAAACGGATACGGAAAAATACTATCCGATAGGACACCGAAATTTGATGTTTTAAGTATGCTTTGGTGATATACTGCAACATGTATTCACACATATCTCTTTTAATTAGAAAGCATTAAAAAAAACTTTGTACTTTTTAACTACATGTTTATTTAATATATTTCCTTGTTAGAAATGTTCAGCATCTATATCGCTTTTAATTAATTTATCTTCAGACTTGTGTTTACATGTAAATATCAGACCGATACAAAGTTTTTTATATAAAATATCATTAAGATAAACATGACAAAACAAGTATTATTCTGTATCAATAAGTAATACGCACGCGGTTTTAGAATTTAGATATCAATATGTTTAGGACATAAAGAACAAGACAATCTTATTATGGCGATTATAGGTTCTCCTATGAAGCCGACTATTCTCTACAAGACTGCAATTATAAATACAATTACGGTGATATAAAACCACTCTGTGTACATAGGATGTAATTCTTCTGGAAATCCAACGCCAAACATTTCATGGATTTAATCAAATGGTTCGGTGATTTACACTAAAGCGATTGAACTAAGATTTGAGCAACGTGAAGACACAGACCGGGTCATCTGCAATGCCAAAAGTTGTATACAGCCAACAAAGCAATCTCCGATAACACAATAAAATTCAACTGGCTTGGTTGTCAACAGTTTACGTAAGTTTTATTCATGTTGGCCTTTGTATTACATATTACTTACAGCACGTTAAGTATAGCTTAGTGATCATTTCATGGTATTGTTGATGTATTGCATTTACCTTACGCTTATGTGTCAATATAATTCCCATACTATTCGGTTAAAGAATTATCAGTTATTTATTTTGATAAGATTACACAAGTCGTTGCGTCGGTTTTTTACCTAAGTTTTTTTTTAAAGGTTGATGCCCAGGAAAATGTGAAGAGGACTATTACAACGAGCGAGGCATGGTATAGGGGAGATAACCCTGCGTTATGGCTAGGTTAGGGTTAGGATTAGGGGTCGGGTTAGGGTTAAGGTAAGGGTTAAGGCTAACCCTAACCCGAACCCGACCCCTAACCCTAACCCTTACCCTAACCCTCTAACCTCCATGCGCATCACAATACCATGTATCGCTCGTTGTCGTTGTCCGCTTCCCCCAGGAAAATATGGCAACTTAAAACAAAATAAGTCATTTTTATCGGAATAAGCGTTTGTGAGCTAAAATCAAAGTTGGGTTTTAACATGTTTACATTATGCCATGCTTTATGTAATGCAATGTCTTTGTTCAAATGCTGATTGATCAGAAGTAATATAACACGACCAGCATTCATAAACGTAGAAAATAATGCTTTCCTTTGCAATATTGTATAATAAAGCGGGTGATATTTAGAAGACAATACCGACTATGGTTTACATGCCCAGCCCAATATATTACAAAATGATAACCTAATAACCTGTTTTATGATTAATATAATACAACGCTCCCTTTTTAAATATGAAAAACAATACTATCGCTTCTCCCGTGCATTTAAACACGAATGAATCTATTAAAATACGTTTTATGTAACATCAAGAGCACAATATTCTTAATATTGTAAAAATCCGTTTGGTCTTTGTTCCTTTTTGTATTAAAAGGTAATATATATTGGTATCAATACTTCTGCATTTTGAGAGTGTTTATCAAGATTTAAATTCATTGTGAAACCTAATAAAAAAAAAATAAATATGTTTTTTGAGCAAACCATAATCACACAAATACGTTTTACAAATTGAAATAAATTTTCTTTTCGATGAGATTTTGGTAGGCAAAAAAAATTGTGACAGTTACACTTTCCGATATTTTTAATGGACTTCGATTGTCTAGGAAAAGATTCAAATTCGTCGGTAAATGATATCCTTTTTACGCTCAGAATTCATTGAATACCAACTTTAATCTGGTTATAATAAAATTGTTATCAAATACATAATGCTGCTGACTAAATATTTACAGAGGTGAGGTGAACAAATCTAGGTATTTGTGTAGCTAATTGTAATTAAAATAAAAAGTAACACTGCGTTCAAACGGAATTGTAATCATTTAATCGATTAAAGAAAGGATCAACAAGTTTAATTTCTATTTAAAATTGTTTTGGTAAATCTTTTCGATTCGAAAAATCTGTTAATGTTATTAACTAGGATTCATCGTCCTCCAAATTGAACTGCGCAAGATTACTGGAAACTAGTGTATGCCTGTTTAAAGTAGTATAATAACGGTATACTAAATATGGCGAATGAAAAATTATTTTGCTTAAATAAGAACGTAAATTTACTAGTACTCTTTGAAATGTTTCAACGATGTTTGACAGTGCACTTAATACATCAGCTCCGCACCGGGGAAACTCATATTAATGAAATAATGTGCATAACCGGCATAGTTCGCTTTATGAGTGCAAGTCTCATGTTTCATATTCAAATCCAGTGGCACAGCCGTATTTATATATTTCAATTTTTAAATTTTCACCAGATGTTTGACATCTGGTAAGATAAAGCGTTACTAGTAAACCTCAAATTGCTCTGTATGTGAACGAAGTTCCATGATTATGACTTTTGTTAATTTAGAATTTTTTAAGTATTTTATGTAATGCATTTTTTAAACAGTGAACTGAGTTTACTGGATACATTTAAGGGTGTGGAACTAGGCTGCAATCACTTTAAATATTACTTATAACGTTTGTGATTATATCTTTTCAATTTATTTAAGTGTTTGCAGACGGACGGGAAAAAAAGAGTAAGGAATGTTATTACAGACAGAAAGCAAATCTACAGCAAAATATGTGCATGAAGTATTTAATTATTATATCATATAAACGTTTTGTATTTTTGTGTATTAAGGGTAGGTTTATTTTTTATCAAATCTAGTCTCTGACCTCTAGTGAATGCCTTTTGTAAACAAGATCAAGACAGACGTACTTTTAAAATGTTAGCATGCTTTCATAGTCCTTTTCCGGAAGGAGTCAATGAAGGAGAGAAGAACACTACCTTATTAACCAATTGTTAACTCTTAGTCTGATGCAACCACAAAAATACATGTGTAATGAAATACGAATTATGCTTTCCTTGACTTAACTATAAATTTGATGAGACATTGTAAGAACATCGCAGGTCTTTGCTTTTACACAATCGTACCTTACGATATTTTGAACACACTCGATATGGCATTTACCTACAGATCCGCCGTCAATCCCAAAGTGTGCAATCGGAAATTACTCAATCGCGTTAGCTTCTGTACGGGCAGTTAAAAATGAGCCATTAACAATTAATTGCACCAGCAAGAGCAACCCTCCTCCCATGGGCTATACATGGACTCTGTCTGCAGGTATGAAACAGTATGGAGAACAGCTCTCCATACCACAAGTAGTGACTAACGCTAATTACACACTAGATGTCATCAATGCCATGAACCGCATGTGATTGTTGGAAATGCCAATATCATCTTTACACTTGACGTATTATGTAAGTTTAAACATGTTTTATTAGCATTTGAATAGCAATTATTAACAATTCATAACAATTATATTATTCTTAATACTTTAAACATTTCGAGGGCAGAAGAATTTACATGAATACGGTCTTAGACAGAGCTATGTCATTCTAAACTAGAGCCGTAAAATAATATAACGGTGTCGAAATGCGTTACATTTGCTGTGCAATAAATCATTTCAGACCCAGTGACTATACGGTCTATCGTGAATACAACCGTTTTGTTGAACCAGACATAGTCGGTCACGCGCCCTTACACACCTGGCAATCCACCTGAGAACAGTTTCACGTGGATACACGTTACCACATCACGCGAGGTCGGACGAGGCCAAAAGCTTGCATTGCCAAACATGCAGATATCAGACGAAGGCTTGTATAAGTGCAAAGTAAACAACAAAATGACACCTACAGGATGTTGTGTACAGACGGCTTACGACGAAACAATGTTTTATGTTGATGTACATGTACAATGTGCGTTAATGGTTAATACGTGTATGTATGTACTTCTTTTCAAGGTATTTAGCACTATCAACATCTTTTGTTTACCTGTATATCCTTATACGTATAACTCAATATATTTCTGATATTTTGAATGATCAAATTACTTTGTAGACGCCGCAAATATAAACAGGTGTTATGCCACCGGATTTTAGAATTTGCCAAATATTGAGGTAAACGAAAGTCAAACTGACCCTTTGGCCTCTATGTTACTGATCAATAATACACGCGGTGGAAATGATTTATTTAGTGAAAAATATTCTAACACAATTATCCGTATCGATTCCTCACGCACGATGTCAATATGACATGGGAACCTACCAATGCAGAGCCAACAACAGGCACAATAAAGTGCAGCAGGTGCGGGAAATTGAGATCAAGATCAGATGTAAGACGATTTGATATAAAACTTGTATTGGTTTATTGTTTCAAAGTAACGGTATAATGTTTTTGATAAGCTGTATTATTACTAATTTAACATTTCTGAGTTTGAAGGTTCACCGCGACCTTCGCCATTTATGCCTCCTGTGCCAAATGTATGGACGAAATCAAATTCTCACTTACACTATTGTGGCGTAATCTTCTCCAAGCGCTTCATCGGCATGTGTTTGGCGGAAGCAAGTCACCGATACATGGTTAATTATAAATGATACCAGCAGACTTCATATTCACATTTCCGACAATAGACTGCAGACAAACCTTTCAATTTGTAGCGTTCAGGAAGATGATTTTGCAATTTATGATCAAAGTAAGCAATGCCGTTTGCGCCACGGAGCATACATTTGTTATTCAAGCGAAAGGTAAACTATGATTTCAGTTTTTCGGAATCCTGTAACTATGGACATTATTTACTATTTTTAGTTTCGTAATGCTGAGCAAACATTTACGCATCCATTCATTCCAATTGATATTTGATAGGTATTGTATATCAATACTTTAAAGAAGAGCTAGCGAAGCCAAAACAATGCCGTGTAGTTGAAGAATTGGTAACACAAATGTCTGTAACCGTTGAATGGATACCAGGATTTAATGGAGGCGAATATCAATGTTTCGTTATAGGATATAAACAGGAAACAAGAGAGTCTTGGATTTACAAAAATGTATCTGAACTTATCAATCAAATATCTATTGACGGATTGGTTTCTTGGACCACTTATCAGTTCAAAATGTATGCAGATAATTTGATTGGAACATCAAAGGAGACCGATGTGATAACATTCGAAACTCGAGCTAAATCTGGTATGTATAATTCAATGTGTTTTATTATAAAATGCAGTGCATATTATAAGTGTAGACCATAGTCGGAAAAATATTTATGAAAATAAAAGATTTGTGTGCAGTATTGTCAAATATGAAGCTACTTAGCATCAAATTATTAATTAAATGTAGTTCATCCTATTTTGACTTATATAGAGTCCATTAAACACTTTATATCTGCCAATTTATAAATTATGAAAATAAAACACGTCTTAAAACATTTAATTTTTATCTGCATTAAATGTTTTACAGATACTCGGAGGTGCTTAATTGCCACAAACAATATGAATAAATTATAAAATATGTTAAATCATTATCAATCGAATGAAGTGATTTGGCGGGTCAATAATTGCACTTGATATGTATGTTTGTTCTCTTTGTCTCTCTTTCTTCTACTTTGAGTGTATTAGCTACTGATATTGAAATAAAGACACTACACTAAACGGTATGGTTATCAAAATAGATAACATGCCACGTCATCTGATATATCACGAAGCTACAACGCAAAAGCACCAAATACACGTACTAACTTATAATATGTGTGTATTTAATTAGATCACGAAGCCAGTCCATCTTTCGGGGCTGCAGTGGGAGGTGCTGTAGGCGGAGCTCTTGTGATAGCCATCTTAGTGGTTCTTTGGAAATGTAGGAACAAGTTTAAACGTAAGTATACACTGGATTACAAGTTGATATTATTGTGTAGAATAATAGCATTGCACAATCAATGCGAATATACCGGGTAAATAGTAGGCGAAATTCTTCATTAAAATATTAAATACCAAGTTGGGTTACTCTGTATTTCATCCCTCAATCTTATGTACCATCCTATTGAGCACTGGAACAATGCTGTGATCAAAGTGTGGATCAATCCAATGCTGAGATTGAAATATTTTACTCATCAATCGCCTACATAAATGTATCAGATAATACTTATATACTTTTTGATATACCACTTTTTGGAACGTCGATTCATCCGTTAATTAAACATTTTCAGTAGTGATTGGACTAAATTATTTAATAAATTATAAGTAATACATGCGCTAATGTTCTCTTAAATAGTGTCTCAGTCCTGTGTGTCCGTCGAATTAAGTGTACACTTTCATTCGCTTTCAGGAAATCCTGACCCTGGTGCTCATTACGATGATTAATTCAAAGGACAGTATGTAGTTTTTTTTAATTTTGCTCTTATATTGAATTCATATTACGATTGCTGTCAATTATTTTCCAGAATTGTAAAATTTGTTTTATGCAATAATAATAATCGTGCTACTGTTTGCTACAGGACAAACGTCTCTGCTGTCAATACCAGCTCCGAATATGAAGTGTACAGAGTCGGTATGTTTGTATGTTTGTGATTAAGTTTATAGATGTAATTTATGTTTTTAAAATATGTATGCTGTGATTAAACAGTCTTTTTAATGTTTATAAAATTTCAACCATGTATTAAATTCTTGATGTATCTTATTAAGTGAAAAAATTAATCCATAAAAATTTGTTCAATTTTATATATTTTCCTCCGAGGTGAATTATTCTGGTCATACTATACAAAACTTAATCGATTTGACATACAGAGCATCAATTAACACCCTACGCCACATAACATATAACGATCAATGAACTGGAGTAAGCGCCTTGAACAATCAACGCAAAGCGAGTTTTTTTTAAACCGCTCTAGGACTATCGGATCTGTATGCGATGAACTTAAGAAATATGTTATTTCAGAATCCCATAACATAAACCAATACGAGACACTGGCTGAAACTTCGTTTCATCAGTATTCGGTCATATCAAGTGGCGGCACAGAGAGAACTAGTGTTCTTAATCGTGTACCTGAAGCGTCAGGTAATGAGTGTGCATTAGGAAGAGAGGACAAAGTTTACGTTAATTTAGTATTGTCGGAAGCTTAACATTAAACAAATTAACTTATTTTCTTGCATAAGTTAAATAAACAAATGCAAAACTTTCATATATAATATGAAGAGCTAGTTACATACGTGTTTATGGGAAATGCATATTGGCATTGTAGTACATTGTTGATATTTGACATGATATTGTATAATAAACGTAATATTCATTATGCAAAATCAAAGCATTGGTCACATGACAATTGTTATATTATAATTTTAAAATTGGACTTCAGTCTGTTCATACCAATACACTCCGTTTATCATTTTTCGGAAAAAATATATTTCAACAAAATTGCATTTAATTGCATATAGTGTGTCCTTCCATTTATATACGCAACTGTAGAATAGCATTGATATTAAAATAATATATTCACACGTGTGTGTATTGGTAGTTCAATATAGTGTATTTTGTTAAATAAATTGAACACAATTATAACACACTATTAACAAACAACCTTCAGTTGCATGAGATATCTATTCCACGTGCATGTTGAGCTTGTTCGGTGCTAAGTTTTGATTTGTATCCCCACATTGTTATCAAACCGTTTAGCTTTATCCATAAATTAACATACCATGCTATTATTGATTTAAACCAAGATGCCCAAGCGGTATCGAATACTTAACGGTTTAATGAAATTTTATAAAGATCATATTATTGCTTTGAAATATTTTTCTTCCATGTTTGTTTTAATGGATAATGAATGGCAAACCAAGACAACGCTCTTTTGGCACTTTAAGTACTTTACAAACATACATGTTATATATGTATTGTAATAAAACATGAATGTATTGAAGATCCCCTCATACATAATATGTTAAGATATACCTTTATAAATGCATACGATATGAATATGCCTACCGACATTGCAGAAAATAATACCATTATGCAAATATCTTTGACTCTGCATATCCATTTTCGTCTGAAGTTATTTGCTGCAAGTTTGGTTCATCTGCGTACAGAGGTTTTCAATTGCAGCATAACAATACAAGTCAGAGGACGTATACATTCCGCTTTTTTAATAGAAATTTGAGAAATACAAATTACTGACAGTGTGTATGTTTAACATAATCTGAGCAACACATCACGAGTGTATATAAGTTCAGACAATCGTTTATACATACTTTCACTTTCGTTTATTATTTTTCTTACAAACCTAGTCCTAAAAAATAAACGCACAATTTTGAAGTATGTATCTTTTAAATCAGATTTTGTAGTCGCATTCATCGTTTGCATATTACTTTTCATTAACAACCTAAAAATGTCGTGAATAGTTTCCAAATGAGCCCTCTGTCTCCACATTCAATCTCGTTTACCATACCCGATGTACCGTTGGACCGTTTCATGTACGCGATTCTATCGCTATAACATTTTTCGTTTTCTTGCTTTGCAACACAAGCTTAAATTTGTCCAAGTAGTTATAATCATATGAATGTCTTGTGGAAACATTATTATGCATCATAATGTAATGAATTATTATATCTATGTATTCGCAATAGCAACTTATTTTATATTCTCAAATGTAATATTGTTTGTACATAATTATTAGGTTGGGGAAATAATGCTTCTTAATTTTAAAAATACAGGAAACATGTCTTCGAGTGAAGCCATAGGGAGGTGGTGTTGGATGCGCTGTTGATGCTCATCGTTGTTTTGGTCGTAATAGAGTTGAGCGGGCGATGAACACATGCAATTTGAATGTTGTACCAAAACAAAGAGATTTCTAACATTTATTGGTTCGTATTGACCAGTTTAACACCTTGTGTTAAGTACGAGTAAACAGTCATACTTTGGCTCGAAACAAGGTAAATTTATTATGTAAATCAACACACAATAAGGCGCATTGCAACGATATGTTTATAAATTGGTTAATTGGACATCCGCTTTCGCGGTTAATATGTTAACATTGTTTGAAACATGGATATCATTAATCGTATCGACAAAAACACATATCGTACATTATAAAAAAAGCTATAAAATGAATCCCAAAATCATCATTTTGACTTGCAAAAAAGGGCATACAAAATATTTTTATTTGGAATAATTATTGTGTGTATTGTAATATACTATACGCGCTCTCCCTTTATACAATACTTGTAACATCAGTTTCCATTTATTGACTGTAAACAAACTGTAGATCTTTTGAAAAGCACATCCACGTTTCGTCCTCATCATTCTATGATTATGAAAATTTGAATCCCGCACATTCAACACAGAAAACAAACGTTTGGTAAAGGACTGAGCAGAAAACATCCTCTAAGGCCTGTGTATATGAACATACACGTTAATATAACCGCCCGGGGATTTAAGCCACCATTTAACAATTGTTGCAAAGATGACAAATTAAATGCACGATTATTACCGACTAATTTTGAAATTGAAACGAATTCTGAATTATATGCACATGTTGATTAAAAAACGTATTAACTTATAATATGCATTTACAAGGGTGATCTTTCCAATGTTGAAAATATAATAAACGATTGTTATAATATGATTTTAAACAGTTCTTGCTTATTATTTTCATATTTTTATGTCGAAATGTACGAATGCCAAACGGCGTAAATCTAATTAAGTATTCCTAACATGCAGTTTACAAATTAAAGTATAAAACAATACCCACCTTTTGTTTGACGCGAACCTTTTTCCATTATCGCTACAATTATTTTATTCCAATATTTCGCTGTCGATTCAAAATGTATTGAAAACTTTCATTACATATCGTGTAATAAATACGCCCTACCAGATACACGAAATATGTCAACAAGAAATCCTGCCAGCTTTTTGAGGATATTCTTAAAGCATTCAACCAGTGCAACCATATTCATGTTGTGGCAGTTGAGAAAAACTCTACACATGTACATTAAAACATGTTTCAATTTAAATAGTTTCGGTTTAATAAATTGACCTAAAAGCAGACACACGGCCACGAATAGAATAAATAAAGTATTTTAGTTTGTGAATTATTATGGGGTTTGTTAGTCAGGTTTGTTAAGACTTTACCGCTGTGAGCTGGAATCTCCAGCCCCCACAAATGCGTTCATCATATTAAATGTTTAGAGTTCGGTATGAAATTGAGGATATTTGTTCATATCAATGTAAAAGCGTTTGTTATTTCACGAAAATATATTTTCACAAGTGGCGCCGTCACGATTGAAAATAGTATTTTTCTATGAGCACGAGTGAAATAGCAAACGATCTTACACTGTTATGAACACATTTTCTGTTTCTTTTACGCCCCTTTTTCAAGAAAATAATTAACAGCTGTTTCCCTTATGCTGAACAGTTGCCCATTCTCCAGTGGCGAGCCTCAATACATTTCAATACCCAAAATGACGTCATCTTTTCGACGAAATGACGTCACTATTCCAGCGAAATTCTCCAGTTAAATCTTTTTGCAATGCAAATTAACGGTTTAAAAAGCATAATATACACAAAAAATGTTGGATTCGGTGGAAAACCGATTTTAATTCACTCGTGATTATGAAAATCTTGATATGATAATCTAAAAATAGAAAAGGTAGTTCCAAAAATGTGTTATTTTCACCGGTGAAAATAACAAATTTGTTTATTTTCACTGCTTATATTTTTCTGCAGGAATGTAATATTTTATCATTAGGTATAACACAATATAATCTCTTGTATCTGCAGTAACGTGTAGGCAATAAGCATTCGCGTTAAAAAAGACCAAGACAAGCAACACCAGATAAATAATAGAATTTATAAATAATTATCAAAAAGGCATTTACCAAAATTCATTATTATTCGTTCAACGTGTCAGAAGAAAATGTTTGAAACATATCGATGTTCTCTTTAAACAATATGTTTAGAAATTTTACTGTGATAGCCTTTTGCTGTGACTTCATGCAAATGGACGAGACTACAATATTTGTGTTCATAATTATTTTTTTTAATGGCAATTCGTGTATGTGTAATGCATGGTGTCTGGCTATAATACAAGTATGACAAGCATTAATCAATTTTAAAATTTTAATGAGGTTTTCCTGATATACGACATATATACTAATTTGTCTATAATTTTAAATTAATAGACAAATAACAGTTACATAACGAAGTAATATAAATTGCATAACTTTGGTTATTTCAACAATTCTTCCGATTTAACGTTCGTGTCCGTATAAACACCAATAATGTTTTTGCTTAACAGCCTAAGCCAATATTTTTGTTAAATACATCGATATTTTTTTTGAATATTTAACAATTGATAAATGGTTAATTGAATCAATAATGAATTTATAAACATCAATAATATGAATGTTCATGTTAGACGCATAAATAATATCAATGAGTAGCTAAATTTCCGATCAAATATTCTTATTGTTATACCATCTAGAAGTATGCAACACCGTCCAAACTTTCAATTAAAGTGTTCATACGTTCATATACATTAGTACTATACATGATCATATAATACACATCAATAATATAAAATACTATCTCAAATGAATATTTAAAATTAACATTCTTAGACATACTAATAGTATGCAACAATGGCTAAACTGTTGAGTTCTTCATATTGTTATTCACATCAATAATTTTGATTATCGCAATTCATATGACATTAAAAACACAACATACAGTAGACTTTTTCGGAGGGTAATTACAGCGCCCATATATCTTGCTAGTTCAAATATGCTTAGTACATTTGTAGCAGACATTATTTTGATAAATAAAATTTAAGATGCGGTCAATGGCAACCAACACTCTTGAAAATTGCGTTGCCATATGTCGCCATACGTGGAGAAGGCAATTACAAAATGCAATTTGTGTTCTATGTTGTAAACATGTTTATGAAGTCAGAACGGACAAATCCTAAAAACTCGATCCGTTCAAATATAACGACCCATGTTTATCATGATCTAATGACCAGAACAACGAAAGATGTATATTTGACAGCAATATTATTGTTGAAACAGGGTAACAAAAGTATTTTATATCCAAGCGGTTTCCACACGAAACTGTTTACACTATATGCTGTAGAAAAAACTATGTTCTGTAGACTTGCGCCCCGATTGTTTTTGTGTGGATTAGATTGTACAAATCGCACTTAACTGTTTGGTATTCAGTGTTTTATATGAATGTGTCGTTTTATTTGTGTTTATTTATTTCTGAGTACTACAATTGTGTGTTATCGACTGGCGCCCGTGATGTTAATTCTATCTTTATAATAATAAATTAGTAAACTTTGCAGTAAACCGTTTGCATGCAGTCTAGTTCCATATTTATGTGTCGTTTTGTGTTTTTATTTACGCTGAGTAAAACTGCGTGTTACACACTGTTATTCCATGTGGCTGAAAAGTGCTAAATAGCCTTGTCCAGTATGTTTCACGAAGTTTTCGTGTTTCATCTGACCATTTTTCATTAGCTTCAATACAGCACAGGACAATGTAATCAAACGTGTGATCAGGTTCGCTTAAATGTGCTGCAACGGGCGATCTGTTAACTTTACGTGTTTTCAAATCAAAAGTATGCAAGTTTATGCGTTTGCTCAAAGCCATTTTTGTTTCACTTGTTCAAACTATTTTCGTTGTTGTTTTATCATATTTCTCAACCATAATGTAAAAATTGTTTAGTTTGTGTTTGTATTTGAAAATGTAATGTTCATATCGTCTAAGTTTACCAAATACGCGGGATATCGCATTAAATTATTTCGCCCGATCGATTCTATTTCCCGAAATTTCACAGAACTCGCTTACTTTGTCAACTTGTCTTTAATTTTACAAGCCGTTTCAGCGACATAAAAACATTATTAAAACCGTTTTTTACAGATGGAAGGGATCCCAAACCTCACCATAAGCCCAGAATTAAAATTGATATGATGATACAGCTGTAAAAAAAATCTTCGTATAGTTCATTTATTTTTAAAACGTTTTAAAAACGTATAATATAGAGAGATATATAGGTATTTATTTATTCTGTTTATACAAAGTTATATTTTAAAAACTTAAAACTATTTGCATAACACACTAAAAGTCCTGGAATATGTGAGCCAAAGCATGGAACCAACCGGTGTTAAGGCATTGTGAATGGCTCAATGTCACACAAAGAAAATAACATAATTAGCGTTGTTTTTTTTTAATAACAATACCCGCACGAGACCGAGGACCGACTACATGATCCAAATAATGGTGTTGGTGTCTTATATTATTCAATCAAAGGTTGGAGTGATTGGCCATGAGATTTCAGGACGACTTGATCGAGTAGCATAATACTGGTGGTGTTGACATAATAACATGTACATTATGAACAAAGTTTAAAAGATAATTGATTATTCAGTCAATTAATTTGTTACCAATTACTTTAAAAGAATGCATGCAAAAAAATACTACATATTAAATGAACACAATACATTTTTTTTTTAATTTTTTATTCAATATAATACATACAATGTATACATGTATATGATCATACCACATAGTGATTGTACAAAACAATAAAGTTCAGACATGTTATACAAGATATGCTTATATATTTTTTTTAAGAGAAAAGAAAATAACAACAGAAGAATAGTTATGAAAAATGATGAGTTGTATAAAGTCGGAAGAAAGCACACTGGACGTGTGTGTTTTGTTGTATATGCACAATGATCATTTAAGATTGAAAAAAAAATTATACAAAAATATTTTAGAAAGATAAACTAACATTAGAGTGAAATGCATATAACAGGCTTCCTGAAAAGGCCGGTCCTCCGGTCTTGTCCGGCAAAATTCTTTACGGTCCGGCGAAGTTTCTAATATCGCCGGTCCTTGTGACAGGCAAAAAAATGACTTAATACCGAAAAGTCATACTTGCCAAAAGAACGATAACACCCAATTAGAATAACTCTTTTCGTTAGTTTCGAGCCTTTTTGTAATTAAGAACACTATCGCGTCACTAGTTCTTAGGAGTGCTCTCCCTTTGTTTTGTTTTTTTGAGAACGTCAATTTGATTGGTCCGATTATTACCATCTATCCATTTACAAAGGTTGTATCAAAAAACTACGCATGAACAAAATGTCGTTGCTAACGTACTTCGATGGTGCTCAACCTGGCCATAAAAGAAAACTTACCGATGAAGAAAAAAAACAAAAATTGAAAGATTATGAAGCCAAGCGAGTTAACAGAACTTTTCAAACTAAGTGGATGACAGACCGAAGTTGGCTTCATTATGAAGAGTCAAGTAACAAAATGTTTTGTGACATATGTAAACACGATCAAATGCGATGCAAGTCAACAAATCCATTCGTTGTCGGATGTTGTAATTTTAGGATATCAGCGATAATTGACCATGAAAAATCAATCCCACACAGCCACGCCGTAACAGCCAAGAAGGCAAAGGAGATGTCACCACTAGAAAAAACCAAATCCCAAGCAGGCAATGCCTTAAAAATGTTACAGGCAAGTGAAAGACATAGGCTGTGTTTTTTATTTAAGAACGCCCATGCTATCGCCAAACACAACAGGCCCATTAGTGACTACAAATGGCTGTGTGAAGTTGATGTTGCTAAGGGAATCGACATAGGCAGTACGTACTTGAATGACACGGCAGCATTGAGTTTTATCCACTCAATTGCCAACTGTCAAAAAAGGGAAACTGAAGAACTCCTTGACAAAGTTCCCTTCTTTTCATTCATTATGGACGGAACGACCGATATATCTGGGTCTGAGCAGGAAACAATTTATTTACGAATCGCAACAAACGGTGATGTACAGGAACGCTTCTTGAACATTAGTTCACCAAAGAGCACAACGTCTGAAGATCTCTATTCCCATGTGATAGATGTCTTCCAGAAGTCAAATCTCAACCAAAGTAAGTTTTCACTCAAGTAATCAGATTTTATACCCATTATTCTGAATGTTGCTCCAAACAGTTCTCAAACATTCTATTAATAAATATTCTTGATAGGAGCTCAAAACTGGTTTATGAAAATGATTTTAGTATTAAAAAAAAGTAAAGAATGAAGTCTGTTCATTTTTGTTCAAGAAGAATAATGATAATAAAATATATTATTTAAATGCACCCATTTATTATTTACAAGTTGACAATCCACAGTTTAGAATTATGGCCAATACACATTTTATTTATTTTATATTATTATATTTAATAATAGCAGTAATTATCAGTGTCACAAATAATTAATAAAAGCGCAAGAATCATCAATGTTTAGTTTGTAAGCAAAAACAATGTGTTTAAGTAACTTTATAGTAAACACACACAAATGCAACCTAACAATTATGAAAAATGATAACCGGTATGCTTTTTCTGACAAACTATTGTTAACAGGCAAACTCATTGGCATGGGCAGTGATGGTGCCTCAAATATGACGGGCTGTCGCACAGGGCTGTCTACTCTCCTCATGCAAAGAGTGAACCCAGAGATGGTCAATGTGCATTGCATGTCACATCGCCTTGAGTTGGCATTCAGGGATGTTGTCAAAAAAGACAAACACTATGAACAATTAATGACCTTGTTGATTGGACTTTTTTACTTCTATAAAAAAAGCCATAAAAACAAAACAGGCCTGCAGGCTGCAATAAGTGCTTTGGGCCGTGGTGTGCTACCCCCTAAAGTGACTGGTACAAGATGGTTACCTCACCTGTTTCGAGGCATTGGGGCACTTTTCAAGACATTCAATGCACTGGAGGCCCATTTGGCTACTGCGAGTCATGGCAATGCAAAGGCAGACGGGCTACACAAAATGTTGACAGACATCCATCTCATAGAATTCTGTCTATTCCTGTCAGTAAGTATTTCTTACTTAAGTTTTTGTTACGTAGTTACCTAGTCATGTCAACCGTAAATGCAGACTGTAAGACTAAAGTAATAGTATTTGTAATATTACAAATATAAACTATAAAGTTATGATTGGCATAAATTGCTGCATATTATATTCTGAGAGAAAATTATGAATGATGCAGGCTAGCTTGCAGCTGAGTATTTATTTTGTGCTCAGTGGAAATAAATTTATCTGGAATGAACATTTATATTTATATCTAAATATATTATAATGTGATAATTAAACTCATTTTCTTTGTGAACTTGTGTTAAATGCCTGTGTTGGTCAACACTTAGCTACATAGTTTCATAATAGTGTTTTGTAAGACTGTGAGGTGACAGGCTTCCACTATAAATTACAAGCAAAGAAGTCCTATTTTTGTGCAGTATTTAGTTTGGTTAAATATTTGTAACACTTCACAGGACTCTTTGGACCAGGCGATGAGACTGTCCCTGAAGCTTCAGAGGTCTGATGTAACCTTATCAGACAGTCTGTGTTGGGTTGACAGTACTGCGGAGCTGCTCCAGGAAAAGAAAGGAAGGTAAACACTTAGTTGAATAAAGTACTCAAAGCAATAACAATAAAGGTATTTTATATGTTTGCAGCTTATATAGGTATTTTATATGTTTGCAGCTTGCTTGCAGAGAAAAAACCCAGCAATATTTGATTTGATTTGTTTTTTGTCTCTAAACAGTTTAGTGAGTCTTAAGGTTCATGTGCTTGTTTAAAGGAAGTCTGAAGCTCTGGCAAAACTTCTGGAAACACGCCAGTTTGAGGGAATAACACTAAGAGGCACACCTTCAACTGTTAGCTATGCGGATGCCATGCTAGATGGCTTTGTAGAGGCCATTAAGTCGAGATTCCTGACTGAGTCTAAAAATGTGTACAATGCTACTAAGATTCTGCATTTAGCAAGTTGGCCACAAAATGATCTGAAAGGTTTAAACTGTTAAAAGTTGATACAGTTGCATGTTTGAATTAAATTTTTACTGTTTAACATTGACTGTTTCTGTATATTGTTCTTTTTTCTTTCATGCAGTTGCCAGTATAAGTCCAGACACACAGTTAATGTTATGTTCAAACTTCTGAAATCTTTTTTGAACATATGAATGGATAATGATTTATTATGAAATGTATATAATTAACTATATCTTATAACAAGAAGGAAAAATGTTTTATCAATACTATTTGTATTTTATTCACACAAAGCTTCAAGTTGCTTAATAAGTTAACTTGACATACAATAAAATAATAATAAATAAAGTTATTAGACTTAGTTACGGAAAATATTTATTACCATTAGTTTTATTTTATACATGTAACAATCTGATGCACTGTTTATATAGAGTGTGTGTTGTTTAATGTGTAAACAAAAAAGTGATTTTTGACAAAAATAGATTGTTCATTTAATTGGATTATTCGACCATATATGTTTGTAGACTATGGAGAGGAAGAGGTCAAGTTAGTGTCTTCACATTTCAAGCAGAGTCTTAGACGTGCCAGTCCAGATGTAAATGACAGTGCCATACTCGACGAATGGAAACTGCTGAAAAAATTGATAACAAAGAAGTAAGTAACTGACATGGTTTGTTTTAAACCATTCATTGGCCAATTCAATAGGAGATATTTCTATTTCTTTATAAATAATTAAAATTCAAAGAAAAAGTTTACTCAACACAAACTGTTTATTGCCTTATAATGTTTTATGATGCTCAGTAATTGTTTCAAGCCTTAAATTTTAAAGTACATGTTTATATCAAATGCATTACACTTTTCTATTTGATAAAACTTCAGGTTTAGAGATCTGTCTGTCATTACCTGGAAGACAGCATTGCAAGGCATAACCGATCTGCCCAACATTACCCTGCTGATCGACCTTATGCTGACCCTGCCATCAACCAGTGTCAAATGTGAGACGGCATTCTCACAACTCAAACTGCTGAAGACATGCAGGAGGTCCCATTTGTCTTCCACTGTACTACAGGACCTGATGACTGTGAAACTGCTGACTCCCCCAGTATCCTCTTTTGACCCAGAGGATTCCATAAATGAATGGCTTGTAAGAATTTTAGAATTGTTCAATAATTAACTTATTACTTTAAAAAAACGTTCACATACATTTTACGGTTACAATAATATATTTTGCAATCAAGACTGAGGAGATTTACTCTTACCCTAAACACTGATACAGACCGGGTCACAATTACTAACTTAACCAAAGGACACTATTCAGAAACAAAATATCTTAAAAAGATATTTTATTTCTGTTTATGCTATTTGGTTAAGTTAATGCATAGTTGTATTACAAAATCATTTCTGAAATTGAAACTTGTAATGCATTTGGAGTGAATATCATATATATAAAATATAAATATCAAGTATTGATTATTTCACGGAATTGTTTTCCAGATAAATATAATTTTCCAGGTGATAAAGTGAGTAAATTAGCAATTGACTTGCATTTAAAACAAGACCTGCATCTACATCACATGTTTAATTACAGGCGGAACCTTTGACAAGTAGGCGGCTAACATATCAAAGGATAATGGCAGACAAATGTACAGAAACAGAGGCCCCATCCAGTGTGACCACATTGTCAGCGTCTGTGGTCATCGAACCAGGACCGTCACCAAGTATTGTCAAGTCTGTGCCAACCGTGCAGCAGCCTCACTTTATGGACAATGACATTGCAATACTGTGTGAAGACGACACAGATTGTGATTCTGATGATTGTGTTGACTTTCAAGACGAAGATACCAACACCAATCTTGTTATGTCATTTTGTTCCGAGTCTAATTAGAAAGTGTTTTTGGTTTTACTCTATCAAGTGTACTTAAACACAGGATGCGCATTGTTTGTAATAAATATGAGTTAAACTTTACTAAATTCTTCAGTTATAAACTCATGCTGTTCGGACAGGTGAATTTTTGTCCGGACAGGCAAACTTTTCCAGCAGCCTGTCCTGTTGACAGGCACCTTTTGGGACTTTTCAGGAAGCCTGATATAAGTGGACAAACCTTATGAGAATTTAATCCGATTCCATTTTTGTTCAAAGATTTGTAATGTGTCATTACTGAGGGCTATTTCTTTCTCAATCTGGATTTTTAGATTAAGACTATGGACAAAACAATTTAAATTTGGTACTTGTTTTTTGTACTTCATGTTTAAGATAAAATAGTTCATCAATATAAGAATAAAATTCACAATATTATTACAGTCTATTGATTTCAATGAGTAAATTCCGAAACTTACATTTAAGAAAGATAGTTTAACGTTTAGTTGCTGTTGTTCAAGAAAAGATACTAATTGATTCCAAATAGGCTGGGTGTGTTTGCACTCCCAAAAAAGATGTTTTATATTTTCGATGTTTTCACCGCAGAAGTCACACAGATTTGAGTTAGATAATTTGCATTAAAGAGATATTTATTTGTAGCTATAATTCTATGGATGTATTTATATTGAAAATTTCTCAGTGTGCTTTCAATAGTTGCTTTATATGGCATGGTAAATATGTGTTTCCAATTAAGTACATGTTCTCCGAAAAGGACTTGCCATTTATTTTTGGTTTTGGGGTTTTCTGTAGGGTTTTCAATTTGTAGTGTGTAAAATATTTTATTCGTTTTGTTTTTTCTTCCAAGTATGTTTTCTACGAATGTTGTTTGAGTACATGATGTATTATTTGTATTGATTTCAGATTTAATATGTATGGGTATGCTTTTGATTAGTTTTTTAGTACTTCAGGAAATGATTTGAAGGTATTACATATGCGTAGCATATATCATCAAAAGAGTAGAAATCCTTAATTTTGTAGTCATATAATTGGTCGACATATTTAATGCTTCGTTCAAACCAATCTTTATTTTAAAAAAACGTCTTATTGTTTGAAGTTATGTTATTATTGTTCCATAAAATAGTTTTACTGCTGGTTTGGGTTTCTAGGTTATGAGTGACATCACTCCATGCTGATAGAACATCAGACAGAAATATGTTTTCGTTTGCAATTTCATGTAAGATAGTAGTGCTGATGTTACATTCAAAGAGTAAGGAGTCACCATATTTTTTTAGGATTTTCTGGTAGAATAATTTCCATTTACTCGTTTTGGTAGTATCTAGGTATCTTTTAACCCAGCTGCATTTGATTACATTCAAGAATGAGTCAATGTTCGTTAATTGGATACCTCCATTTTCTACAGATTGAATAAACGAGTTCGTTTTATTTTATCAGGCTTACCGTCCCATATGAAATTAAATATTGCTAATTTTATATCGTTAATAACATCATTTGGTGGATTTGGGAGAACTGTTAATACATAAATTAATTTAGGAAGTGCAAACGTTTTCAATACTGTGTTTTTTCCGATAAGTGTAAGTTTACGGTGATGCCATGATTATAAGCATCTTTTAAAATTCTGCAATTTAGGTAGTATGTTTTTAAGAACTGTATCCTTTTCATTATTTGTGAAAGTAATTCCTAACGTTGTGGCTTCATCGGATGTCCAATTAAATTTCATTTCTTTTTTTATATAAGACATTACTTTGTTTTAATTTACCTACTCGTAGCACAGTACATTTACTTTTGTTTAGTTTAAGACCCGATGTCATTCCGTAAAGGGTTAGTGACTCTATTAAGTTATGGAAAGAATCGTAATTGTCGTTTAAAATATAAGTTGCATCGTCAGCAAATAGGGACTGTTTGATATCTGCATCAGGTTCTAGTGATATGCCTTTTATGTGTTTATTTGATTGGATGTGATGTGATAGATACTCGATGCGAATAATAAATAGCGATGATGAGAGTGGACAACCTTGTCGAACCCCTCGTTCGATGATAAAACTGTTTGAAAAGAAGCCATTGTTAATGATTATACTGTTAATATCGGTATAGAATAGTTTGACCCATTGAATGAGACTTTCACCAAAGTTCATATTTTCTAAGCAAGAGCACATAAATGAATGATCAAGCGAATCGAATGCCTTTTCAAAGTATGCAAAGAATATTAGACCAGGATTGTTTGAATTGTTGAAAAAGTTTATGCATTCATGGATAAGACGAACGTTTTCACCAATGTAACGTCCTTTTATGAAACCAGATTGAGATTTTAAAATGATTGATGGTAATATTTTTTTTATTCTGTTTGCTATATTTTTAGTTGCAATTTTATAATCATTGTTAAGTATACTAATCGGGCGCCAGTTTGATAAGGATTCTAATTTTTTTGCAGGTTTTGGAATAAGTGATATAATACCTTGTTTTTGTAGTGTAGTTAAGTTTTCGTTGTTAAATGAATAGTTAAGTGAATTAATTACATGTGTTTTATGTCACTCCAGAATATTTTATAAAATTCGATTGTGATGCCATCACATCCGTGGCTTTTGTTATGTTCCATTTCTTTTAGGGCTAATCCACATTCATATTCATTAAGCAATCCGTCGCACAGTTGTTTTTCCTCTTGGTTTAAAGCGTGATGTATATTTTTAAAAAGGGTGTTATTTTTAACATGTTTTTGTTTATAGAGGGTTCCACTTTTACGTTTTTCAATGTTTGCAAAGTATTTTGTATTTTTTTCATTGTGTTCAACATGCTGTGCACGCGCTCTTACTATTATTCCATTGAGATGTGTATGATAGATACCATCTAATATTTGTTTTTTTAATGTTATTTCATTTTCAATGTCGGTGGTGTCATTTGTGTTTGTTTGATGCAATTGTTTTTCAAGTGTTTCAAGTGTTTTGATGGTTTCAGTTTCAAGTTTGTGTGTTTTTTTTTGTTTAAATGATGTGTATCTAATTGTTGTGTTACGTATATTTCCTTTAATTACTTCCCATAAGGTGTTTGGGTTTGCATCTTTATTATTTTGTATTATTAACTGTATTTAAAATTTCCTGTTTTGTTTGTGTTTGATATTGTGTATCCAATAAGATACTGTTGTTAATTTTAAAGTATCCTGGGCCTCTTTCATGTTGTATATTGTGCAGTTTAAGTTCAACTAGAGAGTGGTCAGTCATTAATCCTGGTTTTATGTTACATGTGTCAATTATGTTGCAAAGAGATTCAGATATTAAAAAATAGTCTAATCTACAAAATATTGTTGGTTTTGTGTTTGAGTGTCAGGTGAATTTGCTTTCGTTTGGGTATACTGTACGCCAGATATCTATCATATTGTAGTTTTCAATAATGTTATTTAAAATGTTTCTATTTTTAGGATGAGTATAAAGGTATCCATTCTTTTTATCTAATCATGGGTTCAGGACAGTATTGCAATCACCACCGATTATAATATTTTTATTTTGGTTATTAATTATAAAGGATTGTAATGTTTCGTAAAATGTGGAATCATCTATGTTAGGACCGTAAACGTTGATTAATGTTATTTGTGTTTCGTGTATTTTGATATCTATGCTTGCTAGTCTGCCAATTATTATTTCGTTAAGGTTATCAACTGTGATCCCTATGTTACTTTTAATCAGAAAGGCAATGCCTTGTTTATTAGTATATTGTCCACTGAGGTAGATGTCCCCGTCCCATTCATCTTTTAAGGTTTGTGCTAAAGTGTGTGTCAAGTGAATTTCTTGTAATAAGCATTCCTTTTTTTTTCGTCTAACCATTTGAAGATTTTTAGGCGTTTGTCTATATTGTTGAGCCCTTTTACATTTAAAGAACATATTTTAACCATTTAAAGAGATAGAGGGTGGTGTAGGTGATAATTTGTGTGTGCTTGTCCAGTTGGTTTCTATTAAAATAAAATGTCCAGTTAGTTTCTATTAAAAGGTATAAGATGTCCATATATACAAACAAAAATATAAAACAAAAACTAGGGCTACAAAAAGATGATCATTCCATAGGAATCAAGACGTATAGAAAAATAATTACACAAGTGAGAAAAGAAAACAACAATAAACAACTGGTTCCCAATTGAGACATACAAAAGCGCACTTCCGTAAACAGCAAATACGAAAACTAATTGAGATAGTGATCTGAGAGACAAGATGTATATATAACACCGTAGATTGGTATCTTATTTAATACTAATATAACAATAAGAACTATTACAGTGTGTGTGAGGGATGGTTCGGAGCGTATGTGTTCGTGTTTGAGTGTGCGGGTGTGTGCACGCGTGTTGAGCGCGCGTGTAATGCGCGTGTTTTGTGCATGTACGTGTAAAGGGGTGTGCGCGCGGGTTCGTTTATGTGTGTGTATGCGTGTGCGTGTTTGCGTGTGCGTGTACGCGTGCGTGCGTGCGTTTGTGCTTGTTTGTGTATGGTTTGTGTGCTTGTGCAAGCCATACATAATTGGAAAAAACACAATCAGTTACAAAATATACACATTTAAAAAACAAAGGGGAACACATATTGACACGCAAAGGAAACGTGTTAAGCACTCGTGCATATTGTTTTATATCTCTTTGAAGAAGCATATACCCATCAAAAATACACCTTCAGTTTACATACAGAAAAACTACATTTCTTGAAATATATGGAAGATGTAACAACGGGCAAGCCATCGATGAAATTTAAAGCAGTTTTGAGCATTTAAACCTCAACCGAAAGCGAAATTAGTTTAAGTGCTCTATGCTTTTATGTACAAAAACTTTCCAAATAAAGGAGGAAAAATAAAGCAAAAAGTGAGTTCTCAAGCATAATTACATGTAGTAACACTACCAGTTTAAACATGTTGTAAATCTCTCATTTAGAAAGAGTATTTAAAAAAATTGTGTTAGATACAATGTTAGTTGAGTTGAATATTAATGCATGTGTATGCGTGTGCGTATGCGCGTGTGTGTTTGTGTGTGTGTGTGTGTGTGTGCGCGCGCGTGCGTGCGTTTGAGCTGGTTTGTGTACGGTTTATGTGCTTGTGCAAGCCATACATAGTTGAAAAAACGCACAGAAAAAAACCAGTTACGAAATATACACATTTAAACAACAAAGAGGGAACACATATTGACACGCAAAAAGAAACGTTTTAAGTACATGCATTTTATTTTATATATCTTTAAAGAAAAATATACCCATCAAGAATACACCTTCCATTTTCATAAAGAAAAACAATAATTCTTGAAATATATGGAAGATGCAACAACAGGCAAGCCATCGATAGCATTTTATGAATTTTTGAACATTTAAACCTAAACCAAAAAACGAAATTGGTTTAAGTGTTCTATGCTTTCATGTGCAAAATTTATCCAAATGAAGAAGGAAAAATAAAGCAAAAAGTTAGTCTCCAAGCATTATTCATATAGTGACACTATAAGTTTAAAAATGTTGTAAATATCATATTTAGTTTTAAAAAAAGTGTTAGATACAATGTTAGTCGAGTTGAATATTTAGTAATATGTATGCGTGTGTTTGCGTGTGTGTATGCGTGTGTATATGTGCGTGTGTGTTTGTGTGTGTGTGTGTGCGTACGTGCGTGTGAGCTTGTTTGTGTACGGTTTGTGTGTGTATGCAAGCCATACATAATTGCAAAACACAAAGAAACACACAGTTACATAATATACACATTTAAACAACAAAAGGGAACACATATTGACACGCAAAAGGAAACGTTTTAAGTACTCATGCATATTATTTTATATCTCTATGAAGTAGCATATACCTATCAAGAATATACGTTTAAAGTATAAAATATAAAATGTTTATCTAGTTGTTAAAGCTACAAATTTTCTATATAATGTATAAAAAAAGAACAGTTGCCTATGATAACTTTTCGTGTCACTATAATGATTTTATAACAGTATTGTTCTATTTCGAGTGAAGACGCCAACAGGAAGGTAATAGCACATACAACAGGGTAATACGTATGAAGACAGTGTCACTATACAGATGACGATGAATGTGTTTAGGTAGTTTATCCTGTGTTACTGCCACCGTCCGACACCTTTCGCGCGTATGTGTGATTTGCAGTTGTATTTTTCTGAGGCCAGGGTTTGTCAAGCCATTCTCGATAATTCTCATACGACACAGTCTCTCGTCTATCGCTGCCTCGGTATCGCACGAAGAGTTTGCCTTCAAAGGACCATGCCTTTTCAATGAGATCTGGTGCTTTGAGTCTTAGCGATGCCAAAACCTCTGCGCTGAGCTTCGTTAGGTCTTCATTAATGAAAAGACGTGAGCCTTTTAGCATGTTTGCTCTTTTCATTAGTTCAATCCTTGTTTGTCGCCTTAAGAACTTTACAATAACCGGCCTGCTTTCATTTTTCACAAATTTTCCCAGACGATGAGCAACATCAATGTCTGTTGTTGCAATCGGCATTCCTAGCTTTTTGGTAAGTAACGAGGCAATTTCATCTGCAACGACTGCCGATGGCTGGTTTTCCGAGTCGCTAGGCAATCCCGCTATACGAATTGAATTTCTGCGGCCATATTGTTCTAGATCATGGAGTTGTTCCGCGTGCTTTTGATTTACATCATCTAGTTTCTGCTTAAGCATGTTTATTTCATTGTTTTTAGTTTGAACTAGTTTCTGCAGCGTTTCAATTTCTTTTGTTTGGCCAAATAAGTTGCCTTCAAGGATTTCTAAACGTTTAACTACATCCCCAAGAAACTTTGACCTCTTCAAGAGTATCTTTTATCCGATTTTTAAGGATCAACGTGAGAACATTTGACAGTTTTGCGTTAATGTCCTCTAGATGTTTTTCTATACTGAAAGAATCGGATTTATCCTCTGTTTGTTTGCCTTTAAGATAATTAGCTAAAGACTTCTGTTTAGGATTTTCCTGATCTATCTTTGTTTTCTTTTTGCTCGCTGATTTTTTGGCTGGTTGTTTGGCGTTTCAAACACCGACAAGTCTACATAGCTGTTTTCGGCGGTGTTGCCTTCACTTGCCGATGAGGAGTGGGGCCTTTTATTCAATTTGTCAAGACTGTTTAATTTGTGTCGGTTTAAGCTGATAAGTGTCAGTTTTGAAGTATTGAAACGCCACTGATTTAAAGCGTCCACAAGCGTCCACAAATATCTACAGTTACGCGCTTTACTCGAGCGTGACGAGTTAATCGGATATACTGGTTGACACTATCCTGTGATTTACCTGTGATTTACCGTTAACTGCATATATGTGAACATATGTTAACTGTCTTATTGTCTTAACACAAAACATATTGGATAGTATTTTTATTGTGCATGGTTCATATGTTTTCGTCGTCAAATTGTCACTGGTGCTTGAATGATTTCCAAACACTAGCTTCACATTGAACGTTTGATTTTGTTTTACTTTTTGTGTCTGTAGTTTATTGATAGAAACTGCTCATTTCGTTGAGTGTAAAACTCTCTCGCAAAAATACAATTTCCATGATAAAACAACTGTTTTATATGCAAAACATTCACATACTACAAACACATTACAGTTTCCCTTAATAACACTTGTAACAAATACGTGTACATTGATAATGTGCTACGAACGATCTTTAGTCTAAGATATGATTCAAAAGGTGTTTAATAAATAACCACCATATATCTAGTGATATCTTTCAAATACTATTAATCATGTAATACATGTCGTTCGTGTATATTCATATAGTTTTAAGAAATTAATAGCATAACGATATCAATAACATTAGTGTAAAATATATTTGAGTTGTATAACATTAATTGGTAAACGCTTTCATTATGTAACTGATTTTCGTCATACATATGTTTACTATAAGTTATTAAATAGTGTATTATCTGTTACTGTTAAATTCACTTGTTTTGTTAAATATTCCACTTAAAATCTTCAACTTATTATTTAACTATTTGATATTTTCTATATTCATATTTGTAAGAATAAAGTAGTCATATCATCAACGAAAAACAGTTTGATAATAACAAGCGTTGATTAGTTGAATTTAAAAGCTACATTCGTATCGTAACATTAAATATGCTTATGGTCAATTAAATCTATCTCTATATGTTTCAATATGAATAACAAATATTAAACAATCTAAATTCAAATATTTCCTGTATTAATACAATACACATTCAACACATACTTACAATTAAATATCGTTAAAAGCTCTAATCAAACAACGCTCAATGTGCGCTATAAAAAAAGTTGATGTAATCACTCCAATTTCAAAATGAAACGATATTTATGTTTCTGAAAATGACAAATTGACATAAGCGTTTTCCTGATTCACGACAGCACGATCAGTTTCAGTAACTTGAGTTACACGGTTCCTTACACTATAATCCTGTTTGCCGCCAAGTGATAACACCGAATACTCATGGAAAGAAGTTTCAGCCAATGTCTCGTACTGGTTTGTGTGCTGTGATTCTGAAATGAATTTCATTTCGAAGTGTTTTGATAGCCTTCAAGTGGTTGGAAACCCAACATGATTGACAATCACTACAAACATGCGCATTTGTTATTATTGATATTGTGTTGCATGCTTTATCCTGTGTTTTAGGCATTAGAAACTAGTATCTTATATTAAATAAAACGATAGTTTGGTCATTTTAAGTTACACAACTGTTTAAATTAAATGGCGTAAATGAACTGTTTTTAATATATTAGTTTACCCAACACTCTAAAACTGAAAATATGTGTTCACACGCTTCCTCTTTTTATGTAATTCGCGTTCATTTAATGTAATAAGTATTTCATGTGGCCTGTAGTTTCGTGGCATAATAAAAATAACGATGCTGACAGAGTCCGAGTCTCCAGTGATAACGTTTAATGCACAATGAACTTACAATCTCATTTCAGCGATATATAAACCTTGTTTTTGTACCAGAACATAGTATAGGGTGGCCAATATGTGTCTAAGTAAGCGGTTAAAGAATAACCAAATAAATTAAGAATATATATTGACTATTCCAATTAAATAAATGTTGAATACTAGCACTGTATGGGGAAAACAATTCAAGTGGCATTTGATGCCATTGCAAGTAATTTATTAGTTAATTTTTATAAAAAATAGCGCGCGATAACGCTGTTCTACGACTTGAATTAGGATCCATGTAATTTGTCCACGCATCCACCACAGAACACATTATCCCTAAGATCTTACCGACTTTGCAGGTTTCATATTCGGAACTGGTATTGGCAGCAGGGACATTGGCTCTGGAGCAAGACATGTCCTGGTTTATATTGTTGCATTCATCATGCAGAATAATAAACAACTTAACTACGCAGAACAATGTTCACGTACAATGTAAATGAGTTAAAAATAAATATTGCAAAATGGAATGTTCATCCAAACAAATAAAAATGTTAACATACTGTCTATTGAACAGGTCATCGTAACGAGCACCTTCTCCAGGTTTACCTGAAGATGTCAAACACAATGTATAGTGAAACAATTTCACGATAGGAGCTGAGACACATACATAAACAATTGGTTTGGTGTATGCGTTAACTTAAATGAATTACACTGTATGTCAAATTTTAACAAATAAACATCTTACCCTAAAAGCAAAAAGCTTTACATTATATTCAAAATATCAAGCGGATCTGCTAATTTTATGGTTATTGGGGCTTTCCCGATTCCGCGAATAATTTCTATTAAAATAACTTTAAATACATGTTAAAGCAAACCATTTTTTAATTTGTACAACAAGGTTTTTAGCTTAAAATTGTGTTGGGAGATTAAAATTCATTATAAAACGATCCATTTTTAACACATTATGGCATAACATTCATAAAATTTGTAAAGATAGCCTTTTTACTACTTTCAACAAATACATTTAAGCAGTCAAAGCTCAAAAGCTGCCCATTAAAAAAACTATGAAACGTAAAACATGACTTATTTTTAACATATTTGAACGCGTCCATTTCTTTAAATAAATCAAATTAATTTCAAACGTCATTACTAGTAGATGTTCTTTTTAATATATACCAAGTCGCCTTTGAAATAATTAGTACAAATCACACTTGTTCCTTTTATTTGCATTTGTTTAAAATGGGATAGTGACTTACGTAAAACAACAGTGTAAAATATTGGCCTAACGGTGATTCTCCGCTCCATGTCTTGCATAAACTTTAAGTTATTGTTACATAATTGTCACACATATTGTTCTAAGCAACGGTTATGAAAAATATTTAAATTACCAAAATGTATTGATGGCCGAAAGATAAGTCATTCACTGTGTCCACATTGTGTCCATTCTGTGATCAAAACATGGTACCAGTACTTAGGAGTATCAAACCAAATATTGCGGCCGGGGATGTAAAATGAAGTTTTCACTAAATATTTAAACCCTTATTGAGCCGAGTTACTTACTGTTCAACAAATATATAAATTTACAATGCTATTAATTTATACCATAACATCAACGGTAATTCCATTATATACAAACGTGTAAACGCTTTTCTATATTTCCAGAGCATCACCAAGATTACTGCCAGGAGCGTTCCGCCTACAGCACCTCCCGCTGCAGCCCCGACAGATGGAGAACTTCGTTGATCTAATTTAATGAATAAGCAAAGCGAGTTAATATTAAAACATGTATCTCCCCCGAATAATCTTTTCCAATACAGTTTCTCGTTAAAAATACAATAATACATGTTGGCCTAAATTAGAAATTATTTGCGGGCTCGGGAACGTCCAAATACAGTGGGGTTAGGGATTTTGTTCCGCAAATAAGGGGTTGCATAGGGATGAATAGTTTTGGGGATTAATCTCTAACAATCCGTTTTTTAGGGATTAATTCCTAACAATCCCTTCTAGGGTTTTTTAGAGATTTTTGGGTTTATTAGGGATGCTAGCACTCTATGCATGCGCACGGGTGAAAAGATGGGGTTAAGAATGTAAGCTTTTGATAGTATTACGCATGCGTAGGGCTTAAAAGGCGGAGTTATTATCGCTAGCGTAGCAGGCAGGCGGGCAGACAGACAGACAGACAGACCGACAAACAGACAGACAGAGCAACTGATTTTAATGCATATTGTATCTTGGCATTATCAGCACGCTCAAAGATGAAGTAGTACACAGAGAATGTACCATCGGTCCATGTTCTAGGTATGCGTATGTTAATGTTTATACATATATCGGTCGCTTAATACGATTCACATATACCTGTAGTGGTTGTGGGCGAAAATGTCGCAGTAGTTTGTTCAGTTGTTGTTTTATCTAAATAGTGAGCAGAGATTTATGTTTTACCTTTTACCTAGGAGATCAACCATCAAATCGCAGTCATTAAGCGCAAAATAATCGAAAATATGCTAAAATTCTATGTATTTAACAATTAAGTAATATTAAACAGTTTACACTTATATTTAATTTTGCTTGTTGTTGATCACCTTTGCGAACAGACATACATAGTTAGGCGCTTAAAATATAACATACAAATACTGCATTCTGGTCCTTCATGATCTTCGGGGCATGAGCAATTCTGCGTGTTGTTAAAATTTGCGACACAGACACCTTTTCCAAAGCATGTGATGCCTTTACAATGACCGCTTTCTGCAAGCAGAATTCCGTTTAAAGTCCATGGTTTACACCGGTGTGTTTTTTTTACACAATATTCTTGTTTAAATATAAAGCAGAAAGTATGAGCAACTTCCATTATTTGAGTTCTTATTGTGTGTGCATCACTGATTGCAGGCTAAATGTATGTGTGTATCGTACGATTTATGTAAGCTTTTAAGATCAAGGTTAGAAACGTTAAAATGTTATGAATATTCATAATGTTTAATGTGTGTATCGTATGTTTTATGAAAGCTTATAAGATCAATGTAAAAAAAGTAAAAAATGGTTGTGAATATGCATAATACACACCAATGGTTTCAAGCGTTTCAAAATAACATGGTGTACCTTTAGGAACATTTGCATCCTCCACGACTTTTAGTTTAAAGCATCTCTCTTCACCTTTTTTACTAAAGTAAAAGGTAATACATATTGTGATTTTACAATAGGTATGTGGGTAGGTAGGTAGGTAGAATAATGCGTTTTTTTAATAAATATGTATACGTTTCTTTGACACACAGCAGTAGTATCGAAAGCTTCAAATTATAATATTCAAAAGTTCCCGTCGGGCCATTATCGTGTTGACGAGCTCTCTCTCGGCGCCTCGCAATAAAAATGTATATACATGTATGACCTAGACGGCCTCTGTTTCCCTGAAAACATTTCCGTATTTATTGTAAAGAGTGTGTTTTTACCCACATTCACGGGGAATGAAACCTTTGTCTAAACCATACCTTGGAACCGACACTTGCAGGCACAACGAAAACGTTCCTGTATGGTTATAATTAAATGAAACATCGGAGACGCAGTAGTCGTTTGACACCTCTGGTTGAAAAACATGAAGACCTTCAATATCATTTGAACTGGTGTCTTTCAGGGTTGGGCTGTTGTTAATAAATATACTACTTTAGTATTTGTTACAACAGCCAGGCAGATCGAAAACAATGTATATATCGACACACTTAAGTTTTATATAGTAATTTGGAATAGACGTTTTGTGATTGAAAATATATAGATTTACAAAAACATGTTATTTTACCATGATGACGTTTGTGGAATATCGCTTGCGAAATAATGCATCAATAAATGGCAGACTTCGCGAACTTTGCAAACAAACGTTGCGGTTTTCGGCAAGGTTGGGTGCACAAAGTGTGGTTTTGTCTGAAACAGCAATATCGATATTGCACTGCATTTATTATACATATCTGTTCTTTTTATCCATACTACTAACACTCGTGTGAACATTTAACGATATTTGGCAAGTTATTTTTCTATCGCTTTCACTTTAATGAGCCTTTGTTAGTCAATAGCATTATTGTGAATTAAATAGTTGTTATTATCGATACATTACATTGAAATATATAACTACTAAACAAGAACATGGACATATTTATTATGTGTCGATTTATTCAGCGGCGTGTGATTAATACATGTTAAATATTTGTTCAAAACGAACTAGTACCTTATCTATATTAACTGGAGAACCATCTACAAAGAAAAGGAACGTGTGATAAATTCAAAGGATGAGATGTTGTGCAAGTAATGTATAAGTTATACGCATTTATTTATTGTAATCTTTAGTACGCACAACAGGACATATTGATGATGGTTTACGCAACCGTTTAGATTCAAATTCGCAATAAGTGTGAAGATTTTAAGTACCATTGAGTAAGTGACGATATAACCATGTCAATGCAACAATGTCAATGCATAACCATTTAAACATATATAATAAACTTACAGTAATAGTATATGCTATATTTCTTAAAACCAATACTGCACGTTATATATAACTTAAGCATGATACAAATTCGTACAGCAAACAGGCATCAAACGATGAAACACGTTTGATTTTTTTTTATCATAATCCTCAATATAATCTCGACAGTTAACAAATTGTTTTATGATACTCTTTTAAAATGAATGGGTACTTATGAAAAGACTAAATAAATAATGCAACATGATTTCAAAATATAGTTTATCATGCAAGCTTTTCATGTGACTGCCTAAATATGATAGTGAATAAGTATGTTTATTGTGTTATATCATCTTCATGTTATATGAAGACATACTAGATAATGTGTTGCATTCACACATGCCGTTTTATGAAGACATACTAGAAAATGTGTTGCATTAACATACCGTTTTATGAAGACATACTAGAAAATGTGTTGCATTCACATACCGTTTTATGAAGACATACTAGAAAATGTGATGCATTCACATACCGTTTTATGAAGACATACTAGATAATGCTCACATACCGTTTATTTGCGCCTGAAGGCAAACTTCATCTTCGATAGTTCTGAAATTAACAAAGCGTTGAACAAAAAAGGAAGGAATGTAAGAGAAGCGCTCCTTAAATTGAAATGCATTAAAAACAAGTCAAGAATTACATAATTATTTTGAACATCCAATTGGGTTTTTGCCATCAATATTTACGAAGCAAAATGTGTGCTGTCAGATTACAATTGTATGATTATATTCACTAAATACATCTCATCAGAATTAATGTGTATCATAACTATGATCAGGGATTGGTTTAAACACTATTTATTTAGTTTATATAAGCAATGCAATACAATGCAAACATATATATTATATTTGAACAAGATACTAGGCAGGTAGAATTGCAGTATTGCTTAACATAAAGGCTGTAAAATACAATTGGACAGAATTGAGAAGGAAGCTCGAGGTTTATACTATGTCTCTCTTCTGTCAGTTAGTAGCGCTGCGGTAATGGTGTAAACAACCAAACGTATAACAACAATTTAAAGACATGTCAAAATTACGAACAATTTATTACATTGATAGGAATTTCCATACCATTTAGAAATGAAAAAAAATAAGTTATAATTCAAAGAGTATAACAGAGTAATGTGGATAGCATAAGAGCTAATAAAATGAGAAGAAAAGTGACAGAAGTGAAAGAGTAGAGTTTCAGAATAAGAGAAGTTGCGGTAAGAAAAAGACGCAGTTGCGGGAACGGGGCATCGTTAGCAGAATATGGTTTGTTCCAGAGATAGAGTTGGGTTAGAATATATGACTTTCTCGGATGAAAGACCGAACATGTTTGAATATTAATGAGTTGACTTCATATGATCCGTCTTTAACACCGAAAAGAAGAAGTTGCAAAGTTATGGGTTGCAAACTGAAAAGATTGTTAAAAAGGATAACTCTTTTTCTGTATAAATGGGGCAAATGAAGAAAAAGTGATATGTATCTTCAATCGCACCGCATTGACAATATGGACTTTATACAATGTTTTTTTGCGTACAAATGTTCAGTAAGACTGCAACAATATATTCGTAAACGCGCATGTAGAACATTAGACGTCCGCTCCCATCGTAGTAATGCCGGGGAATTATTTTCTTATCTTTACTAAGATTTGCTTTGAATGCAGAGAGAGAAGGAGCCGTTCTTACCGATTCCGGTAGAGTGTTCTATAAATTTATAGTTGATGGTAGGAACGGTCGTGTAAACAGTTGTGATTTGCATTGAATACTGCCAATATTGTTAGAGTTCCGAAGAGAATAAGCCGATATTTCCCCCACGCTAGAGGGGATAAGTGCGCACAAGTATGGGGGTGATAGCGAATTATACATTTTACAGAAGTGGGTAAGTTTATGTTTTGTTTTCCTATTTTTAAATGGTTCGAGAGCGGTTTCATTATATAGGTTTTGCAAAGAGTCCAAACGTGTTCCCCCGCTGATTATCCTTGCTGCTTCCTGTTGAATCTTATCAAGTTCTATTTCATCCTATGTATTAATGTTATCTCAGACTATATCAGCGTATTCCAAAATTGGTCTAATAAATGTTGTGCATATCAATAGAAGGGACTTTCTATCGAGCGTAAACTTAAACGTTCGCATTAGGTTGAGTCTTTGCCATGCTTTCTTCTTGATTGATTCAATATGGTCATGCCAGGAACATGTATCAGAAAAAGTTAAGCCTAGATGCTTGTGAGACGAAACCTCGGTAATTTGGCAGTCGTTGAGAAAAAGAGGGTGATTGATTGGGCGGTTGATTTTTCTAGATATAACTAAGGATTCGGTTTTAGATGGATTGAAGTAACCAACCACTTATCAGCCCAAGAATGAAATTTTGCAAGATCAGAATTAAGATGATAAGCCGCTTCAACAGGGTTGTCGACGATGATATATAGCGTGGTGTCGTCTGCAAATAGGCGAATTGGACAGTGAATATCTCGTACAATGTCATTTATATATATAAGAAAGAGGAGGGGCCCTAGTATAAACCCTTAAGGGACACATCGTTTATGGGTAATGGGTCAGATTGGCAACCAGATATTACAACACACTGGGTCCTCTCATGTAGGTAGTCTATTAACCAAGATAGAAGATTGCCCGAGATACCACTTAGTCGGAGCTTGTGGATACGTCCTTTATGCCATACTCTGAGAAAGGCCTTGGAAATGTCGCAAAAAACGGCTCGAACCTGTTTACCTTTGTCAAAATCTTTACAAAAGGAGTGATATACAGAGACTAATTGGTTGACAGTGGAATCTTTTGGAATGAAGCCTGATTGAAATGGGGTTATAAATTCAATAGCCGTTAAATGGTTAAACATATATTTGTGGAGAATTATCTCGAGACATTTACTTAAAACACTTAAGAGGGAGATCGGTGTATAATTTTCAACAACGTGAGGATCAGACTTTTTGTGAAGTGCACAAACAATTGCTTCTTTATAGCTCCGTGGGACCCTACCATTACTTATAGAAAAATTAAAAAGATTTTGAAGTGGACCTGCAATCTCAGATGCAATTTGCTTTAGAATTTATTTGGTCTGGACCTAATGCCTTTTCAGTTTTCATAACTTTTATGGAATCCAAGACATCTTGACGTGAAATAATGAGGTCTTCAAAGACGGTGAGAAATATGGCTCTTGGGAATGTTGGTTGTGCATATGCGTACTGGGTGTAGTTAAAGTAGATTGAAATTGCAAGATTTAAGTAAGAATATTTGCTTTCTCAAGGGGTGACTCATATATGGTACCATTATGAATTAAGGGAGGCAAGACGTTATGTGATGTGTTTTTATTTGTGATTAAAAAAAAAATAATTTTGCAGAAGTTGGATGATGAGTGTTGATTTTCACGTATTAGTTTAGCAAGATTTTCAAAGTGAACTTTTTTTCGCTGATCTGACAAGATTATTAACAATATTGCGTTGTTGGCGGAAGATGTTCCAGTGTCGGTCTAAATTGGTAGCCTTGGCTTTTTTGTATGCTCGTTTGCGGCGTCGAATTTCCTTGCAAATATTATTATGAAGCCATTGAGGGTCAGCTGTTCTTATTGTAACTATTTTTTGTGGAATTGTAGTTTCGCAGAAACTGATAAGTTTACGTGTGAAATTTGAAGTATATATTTCAATATTATTATCACAGCAACTGTTCCAATCGAAGTTCTGCACACGTTGTCTTAGATTAGTGTAGTCCCCATCTTTATATCGCCATATTTTACATTTAAAATTAGAACCAGCTGTTCTATTGAAGTTTATGAAGCAGTAGACCGGAAAATGAAATCAAAGTTGCTGGTTAAGAAAAGGTTCTCCAACATCACTTTTCGGCACTTTCAATGAAGATGTTATTATAAAAGGTCAAGAATTGAATTCGAGGTTTTAGTAAAATGAGTAGGTTCTTTAATAAACTGTGTGAGGTTATACTGTAAAAGAAGGGAGTAAATTTTGATCCTGCACTGTGGTTTATTCATGTCGAGATTAAAATCACCTGTGATAACAATGTTTTCAATACCGGTGTCAACGTCTAGTGAAATCGAATCGTTTATGCATTCTAGTAGATAAGGACAAGAGTTTGGTGGTCTGTAGAAAGAACCAGATAAAAGACGCCTTCCTTTGATACGTAGTTCGACCCATAGAAATTCTAGATCGTTAATTTGTAGATCAGGTCGCTCAATGGCAAAGATATCAGATTTTATGTATACTAGAATACCTCCATGGGGATCGTTTCTTTTATCCCGTCTGAACGGTTTATGATGAAAAGGGAAAAGTAAGTCGGCAGTGTCAATTGTTGAGCTGAGCCAAGTTTCAGTTAAGACTATACTATCAAAATTGTTAAGATCAGCATACAGAATATCTTTCTTGGAGAGGAAGCTCTGAACATTGTAATGAACAATTTTTCGATTATGTGCAAATGCATCATTTATTGAAGATGAGAAAGATGTACTCAAAGATGAGGAGGACATACCAAGGGAGCTGTCGGGACCCGGATTTGGATGGACATCGCCTCCTCTAAGTAGAAGAATTGCCAGCCAGCAAACTAACGCGAACATATTCATTTGTTGAAGCCCTTTACTTTTCATTGTAAGAGAGAAGAACAATCCTATCCTAATCATGTACACTCCTATGACAGTGTACATCATGTAATGCCCGAGTGCAAGAAATAATTGGATGAGGAAAAGCTATCATGCGCCCGGCCCGCAAGAAGTGGAAGATTGGGTGGAGTAATATTGAAAAAAGAAGAATAACAAAATAAACAAAAAGTTTGGTCATGTTGATGTTTTAAAGAGATGTTAAAACCTCATTTGAAATTTATATTTGGGCTTTATAATTGATACAAGAAGTGAAGCTAATATTGGATGATCGCGTAGTAACAAAAAAGTACAATAATCTACGCAACTTGGGCAAACCGAAAAAAATGACAAGCTTTTTACAAAGCTTGAAGTATATATGCTAATGCGGCGTGTTAACGGAATAGTCTGTGTTTGTACAATGCGCATGATTTACGCAAGCTGAAAGAATACATGTGCACTAACGGTGTGTCGATAGATGGTAGATTACAATTTAGGCACAAGTTAGGAGTGAGTGATCGTGTTAATTGTATTATCTTAATAAAAGTTTACAAATAATTCCAGGTGAAATGGATTTTGAAAAGTGCATCTTATTGGGAGATTTTTAATGAAATGTGTGTAGTTGCATTAACAAAATAAAAAAGAAATGGATGTGTGTGTTCACCAAAGTGTTAATATTCATTATTGAGCTTGTGGATTAATTAATTCGTGGATATATAACCAGCTGATGTGGGCTTTATTGCACACCACAGCTGAAAGCAGCATTTGGACAGATATTTACAAGAATTTAGTCTAGTAAGATCTTACAAATCATAGTAGAAAGTAGATGTTTGCTATTTGATATGTTAGATAACTGCTTGATTAATTGACTTAGTATATGGACTTACATTCAGTCAATATGACAACACAATAGGTCTAAACAAAAAAGTGTACAAGCACGATAAGCTATCTAGCAGCTGAGCTTCTAAATATATGAGTGCTAGTGAGTACACACAAAATTTAGTTGCTGTACAATCAAACATAAATCATCTAACAACTGAAGTTCAAATATATAAGTGTGGAGATTTCACAAGTAATAAATAATTATGTTGATGTACAAATAGAAAGTTGATCATCCAGTAAGTGAGGTTAAACTTTTTAAGTGCTAGAGAGTACACATACATAACATATTGTCAGGTGACCTATAAAACATATCCATTTATCATATAGTTACACCTTTAATATTTGTTAAGTAAGTTAACACCTATCTTATGTTTAACTATGAGTGAAAGAAAATACACAATCAATACACACATGCATAACATATTATTAAGTGACTTGTACATCATTATCATTTATTGAATATCATATATTCCAATTATGTGTGCTAAAAAGTAGTATCTAAATCATTAACCAGTATTATGTTTAAAAACAAGTGCTTGGGATTACAAAATCAATACACACATGCATAACATATTGTCCAGTGACTTATTCAACATTACCATTTGTCATATACGCCATGAAAATTAATCATATAATATACATACTATGTACAAAATTACCATTTGTTATCAACACCTTATTACCATCATTTACCTAACACAACTTTAATCTGCACACTTTTTATACACCATATTTTATACACCATAGCCATAGATTATTTATAACATCTGTTATGTGCACCATACACAATTACATTTATTATCTAAAAACCTTAGGCTTATAGAAGCAAGATATATATTTAGGGATGGTAACTCAATAGATTTGATGAATATTTTATTTTTAATTTATGCACATTTTTAATGTTATTATTTAAGTATCAGTACCTATTTTCTGTTTTGTGTTGTTGTTTATTCATTGTATGCAGTGAAATAGCTGGATGACTCACTTTTGCCATAATCTTGTAATGTTACAAGAGAATGGAAGTGGATCAATGCTTTTTAAGATAGAAGAACAGTAATATCAAACAATCTTAGAAATGGAAAGCGAAAGCATCCAATTTTATTTGAATTAATATTAAGCGACATGGTAAATCGATATAATGTCATTTAGGACAGTGAATAAATTTTTGAATGTAAAAGTTTTAACTTAATACTCAAAGCCTTTGATTCTAATGTGATAATGTAAAATATGCTGTACAAGAAGTATGTTGTACAGCAGCAAAACCTAGTTTAGATATAAGGTCTGAGAAGTATATTTCGTATCGACACGATAAGGTCAAATACCTCTCGAAACCAGCGAACGGTATATTGTAAGGTATTGAGACTATTATTCCATATCTCTTATAATATAACACATTGATTAAAACAAGTACATCGTGTTATAAGAGATTTGATTTGCTTTTGGACATGCCTGGTTTATTTAGGATCAAGCAGACTTACCCAGAAGAATTCGACATTTGTACACATAGCATACGAGGGCCTGCACTGTTGGCTTTCACATGAACTTTCCGAAACTGGCAACAACTATTTATTCCGATGATATTATCCGCATCCATTTTTACGTCGATTAAAGCTGAATTGTAAGCCAGCTCCATGGTCATACTTAAACAAATCATACATAAACAAGTTCAGTAACGTAAACATTTGCGTGTTGAGTATGTTTCAACAAATTATTCATTACAGAATTAATTCATAAAAATAATTAATTGTCAAATGTTCTGTTTAATGGTATATGAACGGTCATCGGTTACATTACACGGATTCTTAATGACCCAACTCGGTTTGATACATGACAGTTAATGTGAATGAGTTCACAAAAGAGTCATCCAACCAATATTATTAGGGAATTATTTGCCAAATTAACAGTGTGTTTTTTGAATGTGAGATGACCGTTGAACCTAGATATTCTGCTTACAGTTGCATGATGTTTCGCTGAAACCAAATGCCTGACATAGTTCACCTACCTATTTGCGCCACATACTTCAACTGGGAAGGAACATGTTTCGCCGACTTGGCAGCTAAAGTTTAAAGTATTCTTCCCAAGGAATTGCTGAATTGAATGTTAAGGCCACTTTAAAATAATGATATAGTGATGCATTGAAAGTAATATATATATTCAGGATATCGACGGAATAACCTATATATATAAAACTAAATATAAAACTACGTTTCACGCAAATAACGTTTATCAACACAATTCGATTGGTATTTAAGTAGAAGCACTCATTTTTAATTTAAATTGGTTATAAAAACATGCATACAGTGTTCTGCATGTAATAAGCGCATAATATGTGTTTCGAACACACGCCTATAAGATATCGTGCACTCTGTCTACACTTGACTACCGCTATCGATATTGCGAACACAAATAACGGTAAATCATGTGCATGGCAGTCATAACGACTGTAATTATACCATGTTTTTCCGTGTTCGCGGAAAGTGTTCGCAAAACAGTTGTTTTTATTTTAACGATATTAATAGCACCTAGCGTTCAGAAAAATACATGCATACTTTATATATTAAGAGCCAAAGTGGTGATAAATGCAAAACAAACGCCCTTACTTAAGAAATTCCTATATAAAACACAATATTTTTAGATTTCTACAAAACGGTTTGTCTTAAGTGTTAGCAAAAAAGATGAAAACTTACCTTTACACATGTATTGTTATTGGTACCCGCACTAGAAACTAAGACATACAAAACTGTTTTAACTGATGGCATACTATTATTTGAGAAAATGTATTACATAAATACGTCTGTTTCAATGTCCATTATGATACAAAGGCTATATTTAAACACTGAACATTATTTTGATTTTTCATCTGAATGAGAGACAAACATGGTTGTATTTAAATATTTTTTTTCAAGGAAACCCTATTGTGTCTTTCTTTACAAAATGACAATATAGAAGCTGTACATACTTTCACACTTTGTTCCAGAGTATCCCTTTCTACAATAGCAAACCGGTTTATCCGCTTCGTGTCCGTCACAAAATCCTCCATGCAGGCATTGTAATTTCTGGCAACCAATACCACGTGCTTAAAATAATAAGTTTAACTTTGCATTTTGACTATTACTTGTATTAACCATTTCTTGAAGAGAATTGATTAAATATCTTGTTACAAATACCAAGTCGTTAATAGATACACCGGATTATTGTGAATTCATATATTCAACATATTTGATAAAGAAATCTCGCTTTACCGCGAATATCATTTGAGACCTTGAAACATCGCTTTTCACCCTCGATCTGTGGTAATCTAAATATGAAAACACAATTGTGTGTTTACAAACATGTAATTGTTTGTTAAAAAGGTATTCAGGTAAAATAAGCTAAAATCATTTATGTTTTAATGGAGATTTCCCGCTATTGTAATATGTGCAGTGCTAAGATTTTGAAGATCAGATCAAAATAATACATTAAGAAAAATAGGTTTTTTCGCAAACAATTTGACTTTTTTTATTAAGAACAAGTTATCTCGCCCTTTATGTTTTTGTCAATAATTAAAAAAACAACACACAAGCTGTCATGAAAATGCGTTAATTTGTACAAATGCAGTCAAACTGAACTAAATAAAAACGTTTAGGATCATAATTTTATTCCTTTTCATCATGTTGTTTTACTTTAAAATCTTTGAATGTGAAAATGAAATTTTGATAATAGTTGTATATGTACTAATGAAGATAATGTTTCTTTTTTTTCAGTGTTCATAATAAATCTTAATTGAGGGAAATGTACGTCTTTGCTTAATAAACTAACATTTATATTGAAGTAAGAAAACGACCATTCTAATTTAAGTTCAAACATACAAAACATTATATTGATCGAAAAAAAACGTTGCCTATTCAAATAATAAAGTAATGATTAAATATTGAAATACTGTGTTTGCAACAAAGTTGTGTCCGTTGCACGTTTAACAAATCGAAAGACGGTTAAAACCTTAAATTTAAAAGAACGCAAAATACAGTGAACCAATACACATTAGTTATAATAATTTATAATATAATTACAAAAATCATTATTTGCAATTTCAACATTAAACAAAATATAAGTTGAGATATAAATATAGGAGCACACGATCCTTTTACATACATGTTAAACTTTTTCATCGTTTTAAATTGGTAACTAAGGGGCCTTGCAATAACAATTGGGTAGGCTACAAGTTATTTAACTGTACGCGAGATGTGCAGAATATTTTATAAATGAAATAAATAATTTCTGTATAATAACAGACATACAGAAATGGTCCTTATGACATATGTACAGCTTTTGACCTTACATAACGGAGTTGTAACGTTACTTTAAAGGGGCCTTTTCACAGATTTTGACATGCATTGAATTATGTCATTAAATGCTTTATATTAATAAATTTAAACATTTGATCTAAAAAGCTCCAGTAAAAAAAAAAGAATACAAATTAAAAAAGTAAAAAAAATGTAATCCACAACTGGTCTTGAAACACTGACCCCTGGAGTGCTCCATGTAACAGTCTTCCGCTTAGACCACTAGACAATCCGTGCGTATGCTATGAAGCAGTGTATTTTTTACTTTATATAAGCAATCATCTTAGTAACACAAACTATAACGACAACAACAGAACTTTTCATATTATGCAATCGTTTCGCGTTGCAACGCTTTATAATTTTCAGGTTTTCAAATCGTCAAAAGATTATTTTAATACTCGCAGAGAAATCTCAGAAGCTATTTCTAAATATGACGAAAATTTCACATACAAGACCAGATAGTTGGGTTCACATGCTACAGTGACAACATATGTTAAAAGCATGCTAACTTTTGGAATAATGTATGTGTTTAAATAAAACATATGTTAGATAGGTTTTGCTTATTCTTGTAACCCGTAAACCACTGACGACCTGACGCCACTTCCGTAGCTTGATCCTAATACAAGAGGTGAGGTAGAATAACTTAACTTCATAAACAAGTGTATTGACATTATAATAAATTTAACCAGATATTGTGTTGGGGATTAGCTTTTTGTGCTACGAAAAGTAAAGCTTGCCACTTTATTATACTTTCGTTGCAATTAAATAAAATGTGAAGTTGTTTTAGTGATACTTGCATGCATTATTTACACAAACCATATAACATTAAGACAAACTCACAATAACGAGAATAATCTGCCAGACTCAAGCTTTCGAAACAAATAACAAACCTGTCGATCCTGATGTGAGATAATTTAATTCCATGTACAGGGAGATGGGTTAGAATAAAATGTTTCAAACCTCATAACTGGCACTTACTTTCAATGCATAAGATAGACACATTTTAACTGCTATTAAAATCAACCTGGAGCTTCACTTATTTAAACTGAATGACCTATGTTTGTCAATACCGCAACATTAATATATTATACCTCGAAATTGAGAGTTCTTAAAGTGGTTTACTCAAATGTCTACACAAAGAGGAATAATACTAACGACAATAAAACATAAGCATTTTCTTCCTTGCTCGAACTTAATGTCAGGCAAATTTTCTTTTCCTCAGTTATGTAAGATGTTGGAACAAAAACAACGTCGAATGTGCAGCTTTTATTAGCCGTTTTGTCGTCCTCGCATAATTCACAGCTCGAGTATATGACGTGTTCAAATGGAATAATAGGTACATCTGTTGACAAAGACGCTGATATGCTGCAAGAACGAGAGTAGAGGATTATCAATAAACCGTTTCATAGTAAAGCTACTAGCATACAAGTCAAACTGTGACTGTACTAATACATTAGTCTATTCTTTGCTTTACAATATAACCATACCACTTAGTTTCATTTCCATGCCCTGGTTTTGCTGTATATGATACGCGACACTGTTCGCCAGTAACACATTCAACAACGGAATCACTTTGAAGACTTGGTGATACGAAATGTGGTTTATCCTACAATAGAACTTCACTATGTAAAAAGTCGAATTATTTTTAAATAGTCGAAATTACGACTGTGGAAAGGTCACGGGTTTAAAACGAATGTTATAATTAGTCAATTTAAGGTCACTAATGTGCGGTGCGATGTTACTTTAGCACAATGCAATAAATCAAACAAACGCTGCTCGACTGCGCTTTGAATATGGTCATCTCAAGATTTGAGGACACACAATAACGATGGGAACCTGCATTGTGAATTGCTTGTCCTCGCATCTCAATTTGTTTTGTTCGTATCGTCTTTCCGCGATATTTATGCTTATCTAGATGAGGACAATTTGAAACAAACGACTTGCAATATCCGAATGTTGTCAAATGTGCAAATGCGTTTTCAGCCTCATAACATGCACACAATGTGCTTATAAGAAATATTTTTAAGGGGTTAACGTTGTATTTGAGCCTTTCCTCGCATTATAATGATCTCCTAGTCAGCCAGCAAACGTTACCGGTCAAAGTTGTTTTGGCTGATAAGATAGTAACTGAAATGCGTGGAGGACGTCAGCAATATCTACTATTACTTACGTATACCACAGCAAATACATGTTTCCATCTATAAAAGGTTTGTCCTATGTTATAACAATAAACAAAATGCGGTGTTTGAGTTACGCCATATGACAAATTCGAGATATCCAGGTATTAATATTAATCATACACTGGTTTAAAGTGACGTTTCACAGAAGCCCTTAAAATACAATATTAAAAAAAATACATAAGGGGCCAAACACTGTTGAGTATCGCAAACTATAAACTGTATTTTTAAGTTCACTGATATTGAATCGATTAACAAATCGTAACAAAGTCATACCTTCGCTACGTAGACATCATTCGTATCTGTAAGAGAAGTTCGTACATATTTATATTACGTAAAAATGATTCTATGATAAATATGTGTTAATATGATTTAACGTATAAAGTTTGTTTCACATATCTGAAAGTATCGCTATAAATATTAAACGGTTTTACAAAAAAAATGCATTTGAATTATTTTGGAAATGTTCAAAATAAGACGCGATTTATGATGGGAAAACAACAATTACAAAAAATGACGTATACCTTGCGTCACATTGACATAAAAACAAACTTCGTCTTTGTTAGTTCTGTAATAATAAGTGAGCAAATAACTCAATTATATGAGAATAAGTATAATATTGGAAACACGTATTTCATATGTCAATCAACATAAATATGGAGAATTATTATTCATAATTTGTTGTGTATGTAAACAACAAATATTTGATATATAAACGACACGGTTTACGAATTTTAACCTTATATCAAATTTTAAGCAATATTTCTTAAAACCTCATATATCTCTATATGCCATGACGAATTGTATATTTATAGCGAACAGTCGTACGTTGAAATCTCAATCTTACCTCTATCGCTTTTTGCTTTTTTTTTTCAAACGATCATCCACTGAACAGTATACTGTGTGTGTGTATGTTTTACATAACCATTAATAAAACGTATTGTACATAAATACGAATAATACATTCAGAATCTGATAGATGAACCGAATTCGGCATTCAAAAAGTACGCAATAGCAAATCATAGCTTGATGTTGACAATTTACCAATCAGTTATTTGAGTTATGGTATTCTTTGCGAATAAGGCGTTCGCATCTTTTATTTAAAGTGAATTTTACGTAATTTTATCTCATAGAAAAGCAATGTCTTACCGATCATTATCAAATGTCTGCAAACACACCGTGTGTTTAACAGCAAGCTTGGATACCATACCAATTTTGACCTGATATATTCCACGCATTGAGTCTGTTTCAAAGATTTCCACATTCGCATCGATGCCTTTGCTCGTATACCCAAGCGCAACTTGCGGTCTGCAAAAAAATAAAGCAGTCATGTATACACAAAGTACATGTATAGATCATCAAAACATTATTATTTTACAATGATCCCAGATAACTGTGTTTACATTAAGATTTATGTCAACGAATACCGATATGGCTATGGAATACAATATAACCTTGAACTGTAGATTACAAATGCATACACTTCACACTCTTTTCCGGCGATGCAAGATATGTTTCTTACAATACCGGATGTTCTGTCGATTGCAGGCTAAAACAAAAATATTGACAGAGCTGACAAATATGATAAAATTATAGACACAATCACGTGTGTTTTATGCATCCATTGTAAGAGGGATGAGAATATAGGTTTGAAGTAGTTTAATCTTTCAAGTTCAAAAACGGATATCAATTGGTTTTTTTCTCAAGGAAACATGGCAAGTTTTATTGTCAAGATTACAATAAGTCTATTAGCTTTACATATAGGAAAATACGTTTTGATAATATTTAGCGTGTTCCGTTAAACGTATGATCATATCATAAAATACAGCTTACCCAAGTGTTCTCGTGTAACGTGTTAGCTACTATATCTGAAAATGCCGGTCCGAAGGTAAATACAAACTGTTACCACATTGCAATGAGTCGATAGTTTGAATCTAATAGTTTGAATGTCATTTCAATATCGGCTAGTGGGAATATTTTAACACGGTGGCAAGGAACCTATCATGCGTCAACGACGTACCGTTTGAGCAGATTTGTCCGTGATAACCTGGCTTGCAAACGCAAGTGGTAACGCTATTATTTACAAAACAGTGTCCTCCATTTTGGCAGGTATTTGTATTATGACAGGGCCCTGCAATGTCAAAGCACATAGCATTAATGCAACGAGATTATAGCACGTCTTTACATTCAACGCACCCAGTTTTAAACAATAAATCTAATAAACATCACATGACGATAACTGACCTCTTTCACATGAAGGTCCGGTATAGTTTGTTCCACACATACACTTATGGTTATTTTCTGCACGTGCAAAACAAACTCCTTCATTTTGACAGATGTCGGGTGACTCACAGGGACCTTTAAACAATGAAAATACACCGCAATATTTGATTGACTTAGTTTGAAAACCACAATAACTACACAAAATATAGAGTCGTGCCTATGGTTATGATTATGGGATATAATAGCTATGTTGGGTATATCAAACATGAATACAATTTGTGTATACATGTTTTTTGAAAAACAAAAGATTATTGTTAAAATAACTGCATCATATTTCTCCAAAGAAACATTTTGCAATTATTTTTTTCTAACCGCAAAGTTTTTTTTTAATTTAACTTTATTTATAATGTTTAATTTAATAGCGCAATGGTACAATTAAGTTAATACAAGATGCATTTTTATTTGTTCTTACTTACACGATTTTAAATTATAAGCATAATATGGTGCAGATTAAGTTTAACCTTATTCATGTCGGTATACGTGACAAAAAGCGTATATATGCAAAGTATTAATATTTTATTTATTCGGAATTGATGCGTAATATGACTGTTAAATGTCAACCCTTTAGGATTAATTTACAAGGGGTGAAAATAAAGTGATGTGTATTCAAGATTCACAGTACCTTTTACATTACCACCGGTGACAAGGAATGTATAGATCCGCTCGTCTTCGCTATGGAATCAGAATGTTCATGAAACAAAAAATGGCCCAACAGTATAATAACCGCAAATTCGAGCAATCACTTGTAGCTATACATATTCCGAACACAGTGTAGAGGTATGAAAACGATGAGAATGATTTTTTGTCGATCGAAAACGTTTTACCCTGGTGGCATAAATCACGAATTATGTTACAATTCAGGATATACACTACTCCAACCAACAAAACAACATACGTGTATATCGGTTAACCTGAATATGATCAATGCAAAAATTATGTCAGGATCGACACATTTTGTTAATAGAAAGCGACAGACAGTAAAGGAAAGATTATTTTGATTGATACTGCAATTATGTATTGATTTCATTTGACTACGTACTAATCATGAAAATGCAACAGTACCACTTTCTTTTAAAATCGAAGAGTTTTGATATTTATTTGAATGTAAAAAGTTGATCGAAGGAAGTACCAACATCTCTACAAACCCAATTAAGAAACTCACAAACTTACTCCAGCATAGCCATTAAAAAATAATACATCATGTTAGCTTTTTTTACGGATATGGTTTCATACCCTTAATTTAATAGAGCAATTCAAATACCCATATTTAAGTACGACCACTTCGCTTCCTGTTTCCAGAAATTCTACAACAATCTCTGTCATGCAAACGGCGTTACCATCAAAATCGGTTGTATCGACAGGCTGCAAAAGGTGTATGAATGATGAAGTGGGTATGAGCTTCTCGCTGCAAAATATTGAATTAAACTAACAACAAAATTAAAAAAAAAAACACAATCTACTTTAACTAATAAAATTTATGTATCCCACATATTTATTACTAATATTACATTCTTGCGCACAACTGGAGTATTCATCAAAAGTGTTGTTATATATAAAGCATTATCACAAATCCATCTGCATATAAACTATTACTTATTCAGCTAACATGCATTTACCAAAAGCTGTTGTTTGGTGTTGTGAATAATAGGATTGTGTGTGTCTTGTTTACAACGACTGGAAACCTGCTTCTTGTCAGTGGTGTGGGTGGCACAAAAGATTGTCGTTTTGCTTCTTCTCTCTTTTTCTTGGTCTTTTAAAGGAAAACACCACACACTTAATACAGCAAAATAGCATATAGTTATTTACTTCAAAACATCCTTTATATATTCCCTATATATATATATATAGAGAGAGAGAGAGATAGATATAGATATATATATATATATATATATATATATATATATATATATATATGTGTATGGGTATGGAGGGAGAGAGAGAGAGCCGCTGCATTCGTTTATCCCGTATGAATCTTTAAAAAATAAAAATAAAAATAAAAATAGCATTGTTCCTCAACAGGAAAAGTAGCGCCATTTAATGTAATTTAATAACGCTGTTTTTTTCTCTTTCTTCTTTAATTCTGCAACAGATTTTTAAGCAGCAATACTTTATTACACAAAATGAAAGCATATATTATACATTTTAAAGGCAAAACTTGATAACCGTTGTAACATGTCAAGGCCAGTCCAGTCGCTCACGTCGTCGCAGTGTGTCAACACGTGTAAAGAATTGAATGATGTTTTTATTAGAATTTGGAATATATACTGCGCGTTTGGTTTACTGTGGTGGTTGTTCGTAGATATTGAAGTTCTGCACGTTAAGTACAGCTCAAAAAAACATGTCATTTATTGGATTTTGGCCAGGAAACTGTGCTTGTGAAACTGCCGGGTGGGTGGAGAGAGAAATGTTCATTTGGGAAGTGTTGACAGAAGTGCATGAAACAGATGGAGTTGCAGTAGAACATGTTGCCAAAAGGTTTGAACATCTTTTTTTTGTTTGTTCGGAAATTTCACTGTAATTGGTTATTGACTGTACGTTTTTGTGTCCGGTTATTTGCATTATTTCGGTGGGTGCGATATTGGAATCCCTTAGTTTTTTTAACAAGGTGTTTTCTAGCAGAATGATTACTTATGTTTGTTTTTTTTAAACCGGCCTCGATTGCCAGAGTTTTCAACATCTTTGCAATTTTTTTCACTAAGTTTCTGCCGTGATTAAACAGTGATTAAAAATAATTTTCCTTGTGTTTTTTTTATAGATTTTTCTGCTTTGCTTTCAGGCAGTCACGTTTGAGGGAAAATCTGGACCACTGCTCCGGAAGATAGAGTATGAGTACTTTGCTCTTTGAAGTATTCATCATCATCATTCTTGCGAATGAATAGCAGATATGTGGCAAGATATTCATCTAGATGGTCGACGGATGAATTGTGGATTGCCTTCGTGTCGCCTTTCTTGACAAAATATTTTTGAAATCGACTGACATCTGCCAGTGTTTTCCGGATAGTGTTTTTGTTATCTTCGGCTTCAATTAATTTTTGTACATCTTCGGTTGTTTTTTCTATGGCGTCTGATATGTTTTCACTGTTCTAAGTGTTTGATTTTATTTGAATAAGGGATTCTAAATAACTTTTATTTAAATTGAAATTTGCATTCGTAATTTCATCAAATGGTTCATTAAACACACTCGGATTTATTCCAAACTCTTCTGGCAAAGTCTTCTTCAGACATAACAACTTCCTCCATTAAACCGTCCCAAACAATGTCAATCTTGCCTCCATCCACAAAGTCTGACATGGTAATGTTTATTTATTGTATTTATATATGTTTTTTATGTTTAAATCCTTATTTTCAAAAGAAATTAGCTTTTAACGAGCCTTATCAAACACAATTCATGTGGCGAAATTGGCAAACTGTAGAAGACGACAAATAAAACCTTAATAATAATTTTTGATTTAAAATTATTTCATTATTTAATGCATATTACATTGGGTTTTATTGTGAAGTGTGTTACTTTTTTATTTTTTACTATTTTTACTGCTTTTTTATTGTTTGTTTTATGTGTTTGGTCTGTTTATATTAAGTGCAGAACTTTTGACATAACCTTTGACTTTTGATGTTTGCATATCAAGGCGTGTAAAAAAAGTAGTCCGTTTGTTACATGACGTCATCAGCATGTACTTATTCATTCTTAATATTTGTAAAATACCTTTTTCTGTTTTTGTTGTTGTTTGTGGATTAAATGTAATACATATTGGTATCAAATTGTTTGTTTTGATAAATCTGATTCAGTTTTACAATAAAACAAAACATTGTACTTAAGTGTTTGTAGCCTCCACACATGACTGATATAAGAACTTCCTGTTGACCGTGATATAAAAAAAGATATCAGGCAACAGGATATCAAGCAGATATCAATGTGGTGGTATGATATATCTATATCTAAATCTATCTATCTATCTATCTATCTATCTATCTATCTATCTATCTATCTATCTATCTATCTATCTATCTATCTATCTATATATCTATCTATCTATCTATCTATCTATCTATCTATCTATCTATCTATCTATCTATCTATCTATCTATCTATCTATCTATCTATCTATCTATCTATCTATCTATCTATCTATCTATCTATCTATCTATCTATCTATCTATCTATCTATCTACCTACCTACCTACCTACCTACCTACCTACCTACCTACCTACCTACCTACCTACCTACCTACCTACCTACCTACCTACCTACCTACCTACCTACCTACCTACCTACCTACCTACCTACCTACCTTCCTACCTACCTACCTACCTACCTACCTACCTACCTACCTACCTACCTACCTATCTATCTATCTATCTATCTATCTATCTATCTATCTATCTATCTCTCTCTCTCTCTCTCTCTCTCTCTCTCTATATATATATATATATATATATATTATATATATATATATATAATATAAAATGACATAAATACAAAAATACTTTTAGTGAATGACCAAGAAATCCGAAAAATTATTTTTTTATGTTTTTTCTATTTAGTTACTCAGAAATCGCAAATGTGATTAAAGTCTCTATAACGCTCAAAATCATCGAAAAAGTTCGTAAAGTATTTCGTAAAATAAAGTTATCATCCAAATAATCAGTGTTCCTTATAGCAATAGCCACAATTTCAACGCTAGATGTTGAATGATTACGTAGATTTGTGTTGATACAAAATGCTTGTTTTTATTTATTTGTGACCACAATAAATTCCATGTTAATTTCCTGCGAATATATCTATTGATACGACACACGAACACTAAAATGGTACCATGTTAAAACCATAATAAAAACGAGCATTTTGTATCCACAAACATCTATTTTACCAGACCACATCTGGCGTTGAAATTTCGACAATGGCCATAAGTAACAATGAGTTTTAATTGTTTAGCTTTATTTTACGAAATATTGTACGAAATTTTCGGTGATTTTGAGCAGTTATGTTACTTTAAGTTGTTTGGCATGTCGATATACATATTTAATAACATTTTAAACTTTTCTTCTACTTCAGCCGAAAACTATGTTAATTTCTTATTTCAGAGTACACGTGTTTCAAAATTATCGCATGTTGTTGATTTGAATATATATAAATGATCTGGCACGAGTTATTATATCATACCATATTTTACTAAACGAGTTCAGAAATTGTGTAGTAAGCGAGCCTTTGGCGAGCTTACTTTAACTAATTTCCTGGACGAGTTTAATAAAATATGATATGAAATGTCAGATCGTTTTTTATCGCATGCTTTTAAATGAGCAAATTAAATTAATATTTACGCAAACATAATAATAAATTCCGAATGCTGTTTGCATTTCGTGACGTCATTTGACGTTGCAACATCATTACAGCACAATAACAAAATGCGATTGGTCAATCGAACGAAATCTAAGTCAATGAAAACGCTTAAAAAGTATATTACACATGTGTACGATAAAACTATTCGTAATGATTACATTTCATGGGAAATAGGGTATGGCATGTGATAAATACTTATTATAAAATTAGGTTTGAAAAAAAACAACTAGTGCGGAGACAAAATATTTCTTTTATACAAAAAATAGCTAAATACAATATAACTTTCCTTCGCGGATATTCAACCGGCGTATTCCGTCATATTTGTTATATTGCTTTTTGTGTCATTGGTTTACTGTGCGCTGAAAAATGCGACGGGGACTACGATTTTACAACCTCCTAAATCATTTAGTTCGCGACTATTTTTGCGGGTCGGTAAAAAAGAGGAAACATATTTTTTTATGCATTAATAAGTGCAGATTAGATACAGATTACAGTTTACGAATGCGTCATTTACGATTAAATGCGGATACATAGTCAACTTTTGGTCCAAAAGAGCTCATGAAAGGCGGTATACATACCTGATCAGGCACTGTAAATAAATAAAAAACACCATTTAACACTATTTACAATGCTTCACGCATTGTTAAAAGCAAGACACAAGTAAACCACACAACTTTTATATTAACGGGAACATGTACAACTACTTACCGAATTCGAGTTCATAACACACTGTCTGTTGAGCATGTTCACTGAAAATTGAAATTCATCAATACAAAATACCATCTCAATCGGTCGATATATCGATAAATGGTGTTCTCAAACTTTGCAATTGATTGTAATTGTTGTATTCATACGTAAATAATTAACAAAAACACGTGTCAAAATTATTTATAAAAAAAACAACATGTTTAAAACAATTATCATTGAATACAATTTTAAATCAACAAAAAATTGATTGATTGATTAAATACCGCATTATTCATACCCAGCTTCTACCGTTAAACACACATATTGTCCGTCCTTCTGATGAATAGTGCCATTTAAGAAACAACGCGCAACATACATTGACGCTATATCATGAAACAATGACGACAGTCTGAAGGTCGTGCAGCGTATGTTCTGGGCAAGGTCAGCAGAAGATTTATTGCTAACTTTTACATTCTTGATGCTATAATAGACAAATGAATTTATCAGAATATTCAGAATTCATTATATTTTACTACTAAACCATTGATCTCGACATTGAACAATTGCGAAATGGCCCCGAAACGGTATTGTTTTAATTAGAGCGTTTTACAGGTTTGTATATTTAGTAGAATGCAAAGCGTCAGACTTATTACCGGTATTGCAGTTATAGTGTACACAACTAACGCAACATATTGTCTTCACTATGCTCTGGACTAATTCGCCGCCACAGAGGTAGAAAAAAATTGGTAACATATATATGAAGCCTTACTCAGATAGATAAGTTATGTAAAAATCAATCATGCAGTCGTGCGCAACGCTATCGCGTTCGCTGCAATGAATCATGCTTCCGTTTGACAAGGTTGGTTTCATAATATGAACAGCACCCTGAAACATACATACGTATTTACATGTGTTGGATAAATAATGCTCAGTGGGTTTAGTGTCTCAACGAATGTTTAATGCATTTATTATGGCATAATCATAGTAGGCAATAGTTTATTGTACAACAATCTCACGACCGGATATCCACAAGCCTGGGCGTTAAATAACGACGAAAATCATCTTAACTCCCGGTCGTGGATTATTTGAGAAAAAAAAGAACTACACTTATTAGCTCGAGGCAAATACGGCTTTATACTGACTATTAGTGTAAATATGTCGTTTACATGTTTTAAAAAGCTACTAACATAGTGTTGGTGCAATCTCATTTATACAACTATTTGTAAGCCCGTATTGTGTGTTCTGGGTGCAATATACTCACGTTTGCTACCGTACCGGGTCGGATGTCAAGGGCTGAAGAAGAGAGGGTATACTAACCAAGATTGAAGCGTATACACGATAAAATAAAAAGAGACAAACGTGTAAGCGCTCGATTATTTCAAATGTTTTTAATTTATGAATATATCTTGTTGTTTTATTTTCTAAACTTACTGTGTCCGCAAAGAATTCCTGAGAACCCTATTCCGCAAAAGCAAACACCATTCGAGCATGCTCCGTGATTTAGACAAAAACCGTCTGGGCATTTATCTGTATCCATACAAAATATACACGAATAAAACACACATTTTCTGAACATAAAATATGTTGATAATTGTTATCTTTATTTTTATTTACGTAATTAAGGTTTCAGAGGTGTTTCATTTTAATAGTTATTTAGCATTTTCCTTAATGTTGAATTTTAAGTAGTATATCATGGCGAACATAAAACATTTAAATCGCATAGTAATAATATGCAGTAAAGTGAAATGGTTACCATTTACACAGGAGTCACTCGTAGATGAATTCACGCACGTATCTAAAAAAGATTGCATACATTTATTAAATGCGTTACAAGTGCGTATAAAGTATATGATGGTTGGAGCCGAGATGGAGAAAGGTTTTCGGGTGTGGACTATAAAAAAAGAAACTAACAAGAGGTTTAGCGAGGCATATTTGTTTCAGTGCCGAACCAGATTAACCTACTCCAACTACACAAATTTGATTTATACTGCCACTTTACCACTTTGTACATTAATTGCAATATATTTAACCTCAACATAATTTGTTTGAAGAACTTCGCGAACGTCAAAATTCCTGAAGGTTGAAAACTGCCTGTTTTGTACACAAACAGAGTTCGATATATTACATAAGGTTTTAATGTTTAATAATATCCAAACGAAGTAATAATAAACATCACCCGAGGACATACTTACTCTTGTTGCCTACGAATTTGTCTAATAACACATCATAAGCACATTTAAGACATATTCCAAGGATTCTATTTAAATTGTTAATTCTCCAGTTTGTATTTTATTGCTGAACATTTAATCTAAGAAGATAATTAAAGCCATCATATAAGCTAAACTAGTGAGGGGCCTCTGACATGTCAACATATCTTTGGACAGGACATATTTTACAACACACAAAACAAGTAACAATAAAATGAATCGAGATCATAAATATGTTCGTGTCTGTTAAGCACAATTTTATTTTCAAAGAATTATCGCACACATATTTCAAATAAGATCAACTTTATTTCGATTATAGCTTTGCATTGTACTTAAAAACATAAAATTAAATTATTAGATTTGTTGGTAAAATGCTGTTCTACCAATCCAATGATCGCGGGTTCGATCTCTGGTTCAGCAACATTACTTACTGAATGAAATGGTCATGAAAACCTTTCTACGGCCATAGCCCCCGCCCTCGATTTACGTACGAATGTTTTCAGATACGGTCATACGTATGTGCACTTAGAACTTATAAACTAGCGTATTAAGGAAAGTAAGTATTGGGTAGCTAACCTATTGAAGTAAATTCGACCGAGAATTGTTTTACCATGATACGTCTAAATATACCTGTACACATCTCGAGGGTATTGAAACGTTCTGAAACTGATTCTGCCGTTTAATAACTTATGTACGCCTCTATCGACATTGTCATTCTGTGTTATAAAATATGTTATATCACGAGTGTGGTATTGGTAAAAGAATAGTAAGTGACAATTTATTTTTTTAATTTTAGAAAATCCGTGCAATATTGATCTTTTTAATAGCTTTCGTTGTTGTTGTTAAGATATAGAACACAAGCAGATTTGCATGATTTAAGTAAACATTTTAATTTTGTTTTCAATCTTTCAAATCAAACTGGATATGAACAAGGAATGAAAGTGATTAATGTAAATGAATCATGCATCAACTGTCGTCTACTTTTAATAAATTTAAAGCGAACATGTAAAGCCAATCCCGACACGTTACTCGTGTTTTTAAAGAACCAACAATTGAATCTGTTTGTGTTGCGAGTTTTGAGAATGTTCGGCTGTGTAGACAAACATTTTTAGCAATATTTGTAAAACAATAGTTTCGCTAATGAGATGATATTACTTCTTATGGACGTCTAGTCCAGATGTTATATTGCATCAAAGTATTATTTGTTTAAAATAAAGGTTTTAAGTTCGCATGTACTCACTTTGAACGAACGTTCATTTGAATAGGATCGAATATGAAAATAATGTTTTTGCTTTTAAACAACATTTGGTTTAGCTTTTGGTAGATAATGTATAAGATATATATAACAAACCAAACGTGCATACTACTTTGGACAAAATAGGCTTGAAGTATAATTTGACTTAATTGAGAACAAATTGAGGCTTATGCCATGTCTCTTCTGTCAGTTAGAAGTGCTGCTGATAAGGTGCAAACAAATAAGCATGTAACGACAATGTACACATATGTCACAACAGTGAATAGTGTAGAAAATAAGTAGGTTTAAATATACAGTATAAGAATGGGAAAATGAGAAAGGATATCATACCAAAAGTGTAACAAAATATATGCGTAAAATAGACAGAACATCTACATACATCAGAATTAATTTCTTAATGTGCTTTATCTAATACGAAAGCGATACAAGTGGAAGATTTTTCGTACCCTAAGAAAGTTGCGATACGAAAAGAAACAGCTGCGGGACGGGGCAACGTTAGCAGGTAAAGAACTTTTCATGATAGAGCCTTATGTTGAAATGTCTGATCTCGGATGAAAGACTGCCATTGTTTGAATATCAGAGAATTTACTTTATTTAGTCCGTATTTGCCACCGAAGAGAAGAAGTTGCAAAGTTGATGGATAGGAAACTTGGCATTTTGTCAAATAGGATAGCTCTTATTTTCATAATAATTGGGCAAATGAAGAAAAGGTGATTTGTATATTCTATCTTTCTACATTGACAGTATGTATTTTCCAATATGTGTTTTTTATCGTCAATTTAATTTGCTACAATGCATTCATAAACGCGCATGAAGAATATTTAGTGTCCGCTCACCATCATGTTAATGTTTTGTCTGTGTCTAAATGTGCTTAGAAGACAGAGACAGAAGGAATATGGTCTTAAAAGTTCGGGTAGAGCGTTTCATAGGTTAATAGTAGATGGTTTAAAGGGTCGTGACAAAAACTGTGATTTACATGGAATGCTGCGGATATTGTCGTAATTAAAATTTGAATTATACATCTTGTAGAAAAGTTTAAATTTCGTTATTTTATGTTAAAGGTTTTTAGACCCGTTTCATTATATAATGTGGCTATGTTCCCCCATTAATTATACTTGCTGCTTCCAGTTCAATCTTTACACGTTCTAGTTCCTCTTGCGTCGTCACATTATCCCAAACTACATCAGCGTATTCAAGAATTTATGTACTTGTGTATGTAGACAGAAGAGATTTGCTATCGAGAGTAAACTTAAAAGATCTAAATAGATTTATTCTTTATCATGCTTTATTCTTAATTGATTGAACATGGTGGTACCAGGTGCATGAGTTTTAAAAGTTCAAACATAGATGTTAATGAGTCGAAACGCCATTAATTGTTGCAGTCATTACGAAAAAGATAGGGTGGATTTGGCCTTTGATTTTTGTAGATATTACTTAAGACTCGGTTGTGGACGGATTGAAGGTAACTAACGACCAATCGGCCCGGAAATGGATTTTTACAATATCAGAGTTGACTGAAGTAGCTGCATCAACCGGATTGTCGACGACTATACAAACTTACAAAGCGCAGTATGAGAATCATCTGTAAACAGTTGACCTTGGCAGTGAATATGTCGCACAATGTCATTGATGTATACACAAACAAATGGACCCTAGAGGAACTCGAGCATTGAGAGATAGCAAGTCAGGTTTACAACCGAAAACAAACACTGTGTACAGTCATTATGTCTTATAACCAATATACAAGATTGCCCAGAATACCACTTAATCGTAGCTTACAGATTAGCCCTTCCAGTCATACTCTATCTTCCAGTCATACTCTATCAAAAGTATTTTCAATGTCACTAAATATTATCTTTACCTTCATCGAGGGCATCACATCAAATATTTATGACCTTTAGAATAATATATTTACGAATAAAAATTACTAGTTTCGCAGTCTTTTCCAACGAATCCTCCAAAACAATGGCAAGTGTAGTCCTTATGTCCATCTTCACAAATGCCGTTATCATTGCATGGTCTCAAAGTCGGGCAGTCATTTGTTTCTGAAACAAAATTTCAAATAATATGTTTATACAATGCACTACAACATAGAATTATATCAGTAGCTCTATTATGATAACTAGATTGGGGTTAGTGATGTTTTTTTCGCAAATAAAGGGTTGCTTAGGGATGAATATTTGCGGGGATTAATCACTAACAATCTGAGTTTTTAGGGATTAAGCTCTAACAATCTGAGTTGTTAGGGATTAATCTCTAACAATCTGAGTTTTTAGGGATTAATCTTTAACAATCTGAGTTTTTAGGGATTTATCTCTAACAATCTGAGTTTTAAGGGATTAATCTCTAACAATCTCTACGGTGTTTGACAAGTACTTTGGTACACAAATATTGGTGAGAGAGTGGGTGGGGACGGGCGGGCGTAGAGTAATTACCCGATACTTGTTATACATCAAAATAAATTTATAATGAAATGAAGCATTTTATTTAATTCCAGAATAAAAATATTCATTTTTTATTTAAACGTGATTTGCTTGATAATTTAATACAATGCTCGTTGATACCAGTTTATGATAATAATTATGTTGTTCATTCGTTGTTAGTCACACACACACACACACAGACCGGTACACTTATTTATAGAGCTCATATCCTATGAGGTGGATCGCCATCGTAACGCCGAAATTGGTAACTCCCTATTTTTCCTTAGCGCCAACATTAAAAATTAACTGTTTCTCTTCTGAAAATCGTCTGAACTACTTGATTTAAATTGAAACTCAATTTAAATAAAATAGTTCAGAAGATATTTAGTAGAGATCTTTGAATAGTGTAGGCCGTGTCACACTTTTTTTACTTAACAGTTCGTATATGCCTTCGTCATGAACGTTAATTTAAATTATGTTTGTTAATCAAGTATCATTTAAATGTAATATAAAAAAAAAGATTGAAATAAAATTCATGTTTTTTTTTTACTGTACCTGCGATGTTCTCTATACTGCATAAACTGATCTTCTTTATTAAATTTTGTTAATACAGTGTAAATGTTAGATTAAACTGTAGAAAAATGAAACTAATATATTGTTTGTTCCTTCACTTACTACGGATAAACAATATAAGCAAGTCAATAAACATTTTGAACACACATCTGCAATAGAGGCGCAAACGCATTTTCTTCAAAGGAAACCATGTTTCCATTATGGATTAAGAGCGTTTACTGGTATTCCTGTGACACCACATGTCGGCCATGTGTAGATAAGAATATCACGATAAGATGCGTCATCTTTCTCACTTGTACTGAAATATCGGTTGCTGAATCGGTGGGAACTTGCGATGACACGGTGTTAATTGATTTATCTTTGGTGTGTAGCTTGGCACATATCACGTATGCCGTTAATCCTAGTTGTACCATTTAAAACACGCAAGTTTTCTTTTTCAGTCTTCGATGTTAATACAAAAAAAAAATTGATTTTACAAATGACGTCTTTTATAGGCTATGCAACACTATTTTGTATGGAGTGTAATATTGTTAATTTCATTATGCAGGACACCGACAAAAGAAAATTATACATCTACAAATAGTTGTTTACGACCCGCCTACTCGTTGACAACACTAATAAACTCTGACTGTTCATCTCAATTCCCCCTGACATCGACTGCGCATGCGTAGCGATTAATTTCTTAATATTATCCAAATTCACCTCTTAAAAACTGCGCATGCTTAGAGATTAATCCCTTTAAGGGATGGATCGCGATGAACTACGCAATTCATCCTTAAAAACCGCCAGAAAGGTTGAATACAGATGTCGGATGAAACGCGGTGAATACGGATTAATCCCTAAAAATCGGCTGAATGATGGTTATTTTTAAGGGATTCTAAAGATATTAATCCAGGAACAAAATACTTAACTCAACTGTATTGGTATCAGTATGATATACAGGAAAAGTGATAAAGTAAACAGTATGAGGAAATAAATAATTGTCAACTAATCTTTTACGTATGGCAATTGCGAATTACATATACAATGCAAGACAAAACATACAAGAAAAAAATCATACTCTGTGTACAGTTTAATCCCTGATAGTCGTTGCTGGTATTTCCATCATCGGAACAATAGCACAGATCAATTTTAATTAAACACGTTCCATGCACGCATGTATTGGAATTACACGTGGGTATTTCTTGATTGAAAATATATAAACATAACATAACATGTATTCGAACGTTTATGAGTATTACATGTATAAAAAAAATACTTGCACTAGAATATGCACTAGGAATATAATATGAATATCTTAACATGTATTATTAATAAATAAGAAATACTTTTATGATACAGTCAAAAACAGTGAACACAATTTAAGCCCTACTTGTATCGCAAAGTCGTCCTGCTATTCCAGCCTTACAGTTGCAGGTGAATGTTCCGGCATCTTCCATGAATACGCATTGTCCATTATGGCACGGGGCCAATATGCATGGGTCTGATTAAAAAAAAATTATCCATTCCAGTTTGTACATTTTCAGACTTGGTTCTGTTTGTAATAAAGAATCTTTATGATAGCATGACCATATATACTCTAATATGGACGTTTTAGCAAGTATGCAATCATGAAAAGATATCCTTTCCATACAGCTAGAATATAATTAATAAATGATATAACAGCTATCTGATTTAAATGTATACGTTACCTAAACGGGATTTAAATAATGAAACGCAACGCAAAAGTTTTTTTGAAGATTTAAAACATATTTCAATTACGATCAAACGTATTTCAAAGAATATATAACTATTTTTGTGCTATACATTCTATCGATTATTTTGAATGAGTGAATTTTTACACGAACATGAAATTTGTGTTTCTGGTGTTGGTTTAACCTATCTAAAAACATAAGAAAACAAGCCCTACCTTGGACTTATGACTGGTATATGAATGCAATCTCAACTATGAATAAACTTAAAACACATACTTATGTGTGTTTATCTGACTGATAACTTGAACGGCATGTCATCACATGTTAACTAACATTTACTTATATAATGCATGACGCTATTATCATGTAAAATTAAACCGATCATTGATATAAGTATATACGTATGAAGATATTTTGAACTGTTACTGCCCCATACCTGGAGTAATGACAACAAATTTGATGCATAGCTCATCGCTGTTCGCCCTGAAAATATATCACATTACCACAATGCAAAACTCGCAATTCATCGTACACATACTAATACTAGATAAATATACAAACTAAGAATATAATGACGTCCAGATACACTTTCTACTACGAAAAGGAACACGACTCATTTTAAAACACTATTTGAAAAAAAACTAATTAATTAAGTCGAAATATTACTTAGTTTTACAATAAAAACATGCCCATAAAGGAAGATATATGTTTTATACATACTCCATGTTATCAGTGGCTTGAAGACAAACGATTACTTCACCATTCAGGGAATTGCGCACTGACAAGTCGGTTTTATATACAATTTCGCCATTGAACGACATAATGCTTATTTGTTGAAGTACACCGGTGTATGCCATGTCACTTCTAGTAGAGTCAATTTTGGTCACGTTTCTACCAATAAAAAGGAATCTTCATATTTAGCAAGACGTTTTTACCACTAGCACGCGTATGGCATCACTTATAAATAACGCATCGGGTAAAATTTAATCTGCAAGTGAGGAATGAAAATCTGAAAAGTTTTATTTTATACAAAATATAATAACATGCGATTATTTAATGTTATAAGATATTCTCTTATTCATGCAAATTCTAAAAAAAAAATAATTACAACGCTTTTCAAATTCATCGTTTGTTTATTTCTTGCAAGCTATTTTTATTCTATATAATACTCTATAGTTGCACACTTGGATGTATACATGTTGATCAACTGAAGTGTCACTTAAGTATAGACACCAAATTAAAGATTAGCTGACGATTGCGAGTAAAACAGTATCAATATGACGACATCAACATAAACAAAATAGAATTATTTGTTTCAGAAACAGAGAAAATGAATTTTATTTTAATTGATAGTGACACATTTTACGAGCTTATTTACAAATCAGAATAAGGTCAATTGTTCTTAAGACATTGGATGTATGCGATCTTCCTCGTGAAAACTGAAGCGTTATGTATTTTTGTTTAACAAATTGTATATTTCATTGGAAAGATCACTTCATTTTAAGAAATATCTTTTTCATTTTTTTAAAACTCATTTATAAAACAAATCTGATTATCATTATCAAAAGTGAATATAATATGTACCTTTTTGATTTGACGTATATTGGTACAATGCATGTGTCATCTATAGGGCACTTGACAGTGTCGTTTGGCCCAGGCATGTTGACGAAGTATGGTATTTCCTAAAAATTATTAATTCCATAACACTTAGTTACAGCATTTCGTGTTATAAATGCACTTCATACTTGCAGTTAAACTTTCAAATTAGCTTTAATAAAAAATAAAATAATTATTAACACGTATAACTCGATACTATACCTCAATATTTGATTTCGTAAGTTTTTACTCAATTTGCAACGCCATTCGAAAAGTACTGAGGCCTAATACATGTTAAATACAAGCTAAGAGTTAGAAGTGCCGCTGGAATTTCATTGACTCATAAAGTGCATTCATTTTGGTATAATAATGTGCACGTCGTTGCTACAATTTAAGCGACTTACATTATCATTTCTTGCTGTCGTGTAATTGAAATTTGAATCTAAAATAAAACGGGAAATAGTTTAATAAATCATATTATTACTATTTCTGATTATGTTTTTATAATTATGCAGCATGAGGTATCCAGTACATAAGCATATCGGATATGATAAATAATTTTTTATAGTGAGGCCGTAGAGCATGATCATGTAAACACTTGTTCGTTTGGTTATATTTGTGTTATGACCAAGGGGTTTGTTTAACAACGTGTAAACCTTAACAAAATATACAGCATGCTACACATTTAAGTCGATTGATTGTAAATGTACATTACCTTTCACAATTATCCGAAAACACCTTGATTCTAGAGACGCCCCTCTGTAAATGCACGAAAATATAGTGACAAACTATGAACAAGGTGTGTATACATATAATAGATGCATAGCTCGTCAACATAAATCTGAATATTGTGAGCCGATTATTAAGTTCATAATTGATCTTACCCATTCTCATTCAATGCCGTAATGCAAGCTATGCTTTGTCCAGTTTCGTACATTGGATTTTCAAGTTTTATGTTTGACTGAAAAGTATTCTCACGCCCAATCGAGTCTGGTTTAACATCCGCAATAGCCCATGTATTTAACATCGTTCCAGAAGCGATGAATTCTTTCACTGGTCTATTGAAAGTGGTGCGTGAGAGGAACAATTTAGCACATGGCGCGATATATTGACATACAAAAACGATTTAATATTAAAAGATATAGTTATACTGATTCTCATTATTTTCGCAAACTATTTAGAATTGTTCGATAGAAAGAAAGCTATTGACCTAAAATATTTGGTTTTTTAACACAAAAATAACAATACAATTGTTAATGTTCAGTCCCCCAATAAGTCAACAGCAGCTACAATATGGGTATTGATTGACGAGTTCTGACTATAGGACTTTTCAAATAGCATTACAATCATGCGATCGATACAAACATAATTTAAGTTGCAAAATGTTTCCCATTTAAAGGGGATATTCATAAAAGCCACTTAAATCCTTTAATAGTTTACCCATTGGTCGACTTAGCAAACGTCACCGTGTTCCATGTTGCTCCGGCGTACAGCACAAAGGCGTGCAGCGGCTCGGGTGTTTTCGGCACAAACATTGGCGTCGGCGAATTCCGTTGGACATGCACAGCGAACTTAAAACACACAATATTGTATGTCTGCGAAATGTTTAGATTGTAAGCTTAAAAACAGATAATGTAAGAAAAATTGAATGACAAAAATGTTTTAAGTTACGCATTAAAGGAGTGTTCTTAATGTATGTGTTTCTTAAAGAAAATGTAAAGTCTCATGTCCATCAAACGTGTTCGTTTTTTGAATCGATGGTTGAAATTTGCTGAATCGAAGTTGCCGTTAGATAAGAATTAAGTGCACATGTTTATAGTTGATAAATGATGATATCGGTGAATTAACTATTTTGATTGCCGCGTGAACAGAGAAATTGATATTAAAGGAGTTGTGCACATTGTATCATTAATCGTTTAAATACTGAATTTTTTCAACTATTGCACATACAAGATCAGTATTCTGCACATGACACACCATTGAATCGTACATTCATCGGACACAAAATACCTTTATTCTTACAAAGAGATCTTACTGACAACGAATGTGTATCATAATTGTTTAAATTTAAGAAATTACTAATGATTTTCATAAATGTCAAACCTTAAATGTAAATCACATTTTTGCGTCGCATGTTGTTTACTTTGAACTATGTTTATTTGCAAAATACATGAACAAAACTAACTTATATCAAATACAAATCTGAAAGAAAGTATAGATTTGTAAACGAAAGTGTTAGTTTCGGTGATGCAATTTACACAATCACACTTGTTTCATCTAAAACAACTTAAATTAACAAGTTGTTGCTCGTAGTAAATTTGGCTAAATAGTGTAAGATAAATGACTGCGGCAATCGAAATTTAACTTTCATTGCTAAATAAATGTGCATACAACTTAAAATACATGTGTACACATCCTTATTCGAGAAAAACAACTTTTATTTTTTTATTCTTTTCTCGCGACAGAACCAACTCCTATTGACTCTAAAAACACAATGTAAAACTGACTTTAAATGGAATAATATGAATCGTCCAAGCATTTTAGTGGAGCAAAATGATATCTTCTTATCGGTAAATCTTAAACCAAATTGATAATATTACCTGAATCTGAAGTTTACTTAAAATTGCGTTAGATGAGGCCCAACTTTTTGATCCAAGCAATAGAGGATATTTGTTAGTCTCTTTGACTTCTACTGTCACTGCAATCCAATCGTCTCCCGTGTACTTGTTTTCAGTGCTCGCATTAATCTTGACCGTACAGTTCTGTTAAAAAAACACCTATCATTAACACTTTCTGACATATACAAACTATAAGTCAAACCTTTATGAACAATAACTAAGCAGACAATAATACGAACTTAATAACGACCAGTGTAATTTGTATGTTGTGTTTATACCTTACTCGCTGATAACACAATGTAGCAATATGGCAAATCAAGTTAAAATGAAAATAGGGCTTACCTCGAAAACTGTTATTCCTGGCGCAGTTTTTTTATATATTTGCCCGATTTCAATTTGTGTCGGTAATATGCATAGTATTCTATCATCATCGTCATCCACAACAGGTAAATCTATTAACGATGTTTGATCGAAGTCAATCCTGAAAAAAAGCGTTGGAAAGTACAGTTTTGCTGATATGACATGAATCGACCTTGTAATTTTACTAACCATTCAATGAAACAATCAAAATGTACGCATAGGCGTGCAATAATTACCTATAATATGGATTGAGCTGTATCTTCGGGGGTCGATTTCTCTTTTTAGTATCATTTCGTGTGTATGTATTTATAGTTGTTTGGAAATTCCACGGTATATCTTGTCCTTGTATTGTTAAGTTTATCCAGCTTCGACCACGGTATCTGAAAACAATCACAATTATTACATGTACAATTTAATGTGCAGACAATAATTAACTTAAAGTGTGTGCTCTACTAACATAACTATAAAACAAAACTAAATAATCATACATCACTCTCTCCCTTTCTGAATTCGGGTGTAGTTCTACAACAAATGTCATCACTTCTTGCTCCCATCCAAGAAGCTCATTGACGGAAATGATCGTTTCTTTGAATGAATTTCTTTCCTCTTTGGTTAGATTATGACCATTTTTGGTATAATACCCAAATAATGAACTATTTGCGACTGTGGACTCCGTAAGCTGACGATTCGTTGGTTTGTTCGTATGTAGTCGTGAACAGTTCCGGCCACACGGACCAGTACCTAGCCGCCACCCGGCAAACACCTGCATGTGAGCCTGAATGCAAAATATGCATTTCGGATACAACTGTCTTGTTTTTAGTGTCACTTAATAACAATTAAAGTATTAAGTTAGCATGTACAGACTTATATCAAACGCTAATACAAAAAATATAAAAAATAAATGTTATAACCGATATCGAACAAAACACAAATGCAATACTTATAACAACAGTATGAGTACGAGTCACAATAACAATAACGTTCAAGGCTTACCTTAACAGTTCCGTTAGGATTGTCTTCTAACGTAAATGTCATCGCTCCTCCAAGAAAAGCAGGTGTTCCATATAGCTTTTCTACTAAAAGAACCACGACCAAATACAGAATACCAACTGTGATTTTCAAACCACTCATTTGTTTTGTTGAGCCTTTACCAAAGTTTAATCTGCGAACAGAAAATGTATGTCCGTTTGGTCAAGATAACGCTTCTGGCATATCTTACACATTGTGATCGGCTGATTGAGTATTTGAAAGTAAAAACTGAGAAGAGAACTATATTTAACAAATCGATGCTTATCTGCTTGTCCGGATGCACTGTGATGTTGCCGTGCATGTCTTCGTCTCTGATTAAACACTTACCATGGATTGATCTCATCATTTGACAATCATAAATTGTCGTGGGATAAATAAAAATCCAATAATCAAATGGACAATCGATTAAGATGTCCAGCAACGCTACTAATTTGAGATCATCACTGATTGTACATGGGTTATTGTAAATTAGAGCTAAGCTCTTAACTCCAGTTATCAACGTTTGTTAAACTACGGAATGGTTTGTTACTAGATAAAACAAACTTAGAGCAATGCTTTTGTTACTTAAGAACGGGGGTTCTTTGATGTATACGTCGAAAGGTAACAAGGCGAATACAAACTAGAAACATTTAAGTATTAAATATTAAAGAGGTAGTACTGAAACCAATTAAAAAATAAATATAATAATACTAATAATACTAATAATTAGCAGTAGTATTAGTAGTAGTAGTAGTAGTAGTGGTGGTGGTGGTGGTGGTGGTGGTGGTGGTGGTGGTGGTGGTGGTGGTGGTGGTGGTGGTGGTGGTGGTGGTGGTGGTGGTGGTGGTGGTGGTGGTGGTGGTGGTGGTGGTGGTGGTGGTGGTGGCTTGCAAATAAACAAGTTAGGCAGTTCTCCGGTGTATGCGAGCGGATCAACATCTGAAGAAAAGGGACGTTACTCTTAAAGAACAGTGCTCTGAAGCAGTTGGGTATTTACGTTGGCTGCAAGCTTTAAACGGTGCTGCCCGGGCTGCAGAGTTCCTGTTTCTTGGAGAGAATTTTCAGAGTGTTGGATACTACGGACGTCGTACAAGGCAGTGACGGAAGCTTCACCTAAGGCCTTGGGGTGAGCCAGTGTCTTCGCGGAAGCAAGTAGCCTCACGGAGGCGGTGACCAGTAGCTTCACGGAAGCCGGAGGATTTGTTGAAGGCATCGATCCCCTCTTTGGTCGCATTGTATATATCTGAAGCGACTCGATTATTTTAAGTTCATAATCAGAAGGCAGGTAGCCTAAGGAAAATTATAATTACATTGTTACTTTGTAATTGGCCTTCCGAGGGTTTCGGAAGGAACATCGGCATTGTGAGGCCGCGCACATAGCGCTTGATGGCGGTCTCAGGTAGTCGGCGGCTCGCGTTACATATTTGGTGGCAGCGGTGGGATAGGTTACAAAAACCTATCAAAAGTTCTAATCTGTCAGCCCATGCCTCAAAATGGCTGACGGTAGGGAAGTAATTCTCCTTGAAGAATTTGAAGAATTTGAAGCAATAGAGCGGTTGAAGCGGGAAAATGAAGCCCTCGTCGCAAAGTGTAAAACTTTGACTTTGGAGAAGGAACCTGATACATTAGCCACCTAGCCAACGGAAAGGCACGATCCGGACACTACCGACGTTTCCGAATTCCCTCCGCACTCTACGGAGATTACCGATCAGCATTTCTCCTTCACTTACACAGAAACTTGCCGTATATATACGCAGGATTTTACTAGAAGCATTCCTTAAATATCAAATACTCTTTAAATGCTTAATACATTATTTGTAGCCATACAATAAACTTACTTTATGAAGAACAAGTTACAATTTCATATTGTTTACCTGGCAAATTTAAAACTTTAAAACTAAGGGAGGTAATTATACTGTAGCAGTGAAAATACACAAAGCATCTATTTTGACTACGAATCCTTTCGTTATAGTAGTAGTAGTAGTAGTAGTAGTAGTAGTTGTAGTAGTAGTAGTAGTAGTAGTAGTAGTAGTAGTAGTAGTAGTAGTAGTAGTAGTAGTAGTAGTAGAAGTAGTAGTAGTAGTAGTAGTAGTAGTAGTAGTAGTAGTAGTAGTAGTAGTAGTAGTAGTAGTAGTAGTAGTAGTAGTAGTAGTAGTAGTAGTAGTAGTAGTAGTAGAAGTAGTAGTAGTAGTAGTAGTAGAAGTAGTAGTAGTAGTAGTAGTTGTAGTAGTAGTAGTAGTAGTAGTAGTAGTAGTAGTAGTAGTAGTAGTAGTAGTAGTAGTAGTAGTAGTAGTAGCTAATTTCCTAAACCATCATGAAAAAATGCGCATGTCATGTTGAGTGAACACGCACCAGAAACTCGGCGTGCCTTCTGTTTGATGGATGAAAACTTACTAAACTTTCTAACATATCGGTCTGGGGAATATCTAATTGATCACAAGCGAAGAGTTTATCTAAATCCATCTTACGGGAAAAATAGTAGGCTAAATCATGAATAGATGATCGACGCATTAATCTGCATCAGATTGTTGATGACAAAGATTACAGCTAAAATGAATATATACCACTTATTTTAATATTAAAATACCAAACATACAAAACTAGTAGCGAACTTGTCTTGTAGTTTAAGATATATTTGATGGTTTTGATCTGCATTTTAGAACATCTGAAATAAAACTAGCGCTTTTAAAGGTTGTCATTTGGAAGGAAATAAACTTTATTGAGCAAACACAACATTAAAAATAATAATATAATAATACGATATTAGTTTATTATATATACTGGTTGTTTCTGTGTTTATTTGCTGATATAAATCGGTTCATTGGATTTACAAAATACCATTATGATTTGTCACCAAAAATAAATAACGCTTTTAAGTTTGTATAGACACCACAGTTTAAGCTTGTTGTAGTTGTCTATAAACGGTTTATACTTGATATATTCGCGTAATCAGCAATACATGCATGGAAAAATAAATCATATCGTATATAGAAAAAAAATAGTTTGGTGACGTGGATGGAGAATGGTTATATGACAAGTCGGAGGAAGTTATCGGGTGATCCGAAGGCGAAGCCGATAATACCCTCCGACGAGCCAGATAACCATTCTCTATCCACATCATCAACTTATTATTCTATTTATCAAGTCACATTGTTTTCTTTAAATTTTATGTTTGTTTGTTTTTTTCACCATTTATGCACATTGTAAAAGAGTTTAACTGGATAGTTTCGCTGGAATAATGACGTCATTTCGTCAAAAAATGACGTCATTTCACAGTTAAACAGAGCAATTGACGCATATTCGAGGTCAAGTGGTCATCTAGCCTAATATCTTTTGGGATATATAGAATAACAGGTTACTGTCCCATCGTTTTGTTACGTATCAGTCGAGGCTTAGAATAATATAACGGCGAGGCTTGCCGAGCCTGATATATTATAAAACGATGTGACAGTGACCTGTTTTTCTGCTTATCATACCACATTTTCCTAAAAATCTGCAAAACAATCCATTTTTTATATTTAAAATGAACGGATCACCGCTGATTTTGCTGATACGGCTTTTACACGTTGACATACATGTAGCAACGGCGCTCGAAAAGACGACACGTATAATTGCTTAGTTTAAACATCGTATAGAGAAAAAATTTGTTTGCACTACGAATGGGAAGTGTACATCCGCATTAATTATAAACGTCTTGGATTGGACATCAGGAATGGACTGCAGCGACAAATTAAATCGAAGAACACATTTCACCGAATAGTTTGGAGACGCCATTTTGAAGATGTGTATTGAAATTCACATTTTGATGATGGTGTAAATATGGACATAAGCGTGTTCAATCGTTTGCTTAAATAGTTGAGGATTGGCATACAGTTATCATTTGTCTTGACTTTCTGTGCAACACTGGCGAGTGCAATACTATATCGATATTTAAGATTTATTGTCTCATTGATGACGTCATTTAACTTCTGTAGTGCGGGCTGTAGTGATTTTTAAAAAAATAAACGTTTTTGTAATATATGACTTTAAACTAGAATAAAATATATACGTTCTTGGTATCAAATTGTTTGTTTTGTTGAACGTGATTCATGTTGATAGAAATTGATGACTTTATTGCAAACCCACGTAACTCCAAACATTGATCGATATAAGAACTTCCTGTTGACCATGATATAAAAAAATATATCAGGCAACGCTATATCAGGCAGATATCAATGCGATATGATAAATTAAATTTCCTGGTTATCGAGCTAATTTAAAGGCATGTGACAGGATAAAAACATATAACAGTGAGATGAAGTTAGGCTATGCAGAGAATTAATGTACGCAATATTGATATAATTTTACCATATGTATGGGAAACTAAATCGTATCATTAAACTAATTTCATCATCATCATCATCATCATTATCATCATCATTATCATCATCATCATCATCATCATCATCATCATCATCATCATCATCATCATCATCATCATCATCATCATCATCATCATCATCATCACCATCATCATTATCATCATCATCATCATCATCAATCAATCAATCAATCATCATTATCATCACAATCAATCATTATCAATCATCATAATCAATCATCATCATCTTCATCATCATCCATCATCATCATCATCAGCAACAGCAATCATAATCATCATCAATCATTCATCATCAATCATCATCATCAATCATCATAATCATCAATCATCATCACGATCAATCACCATCATCATCAATCATCATTATCATCAATCATCATCATCACTCATCATCATCATCATCAACATCAAACATCATCATCATCATCATAATCAATCATAATCAATCGTCATCAATCATCCTCAATTATCATCATCATCATCAATCATCATCATCAATCATCATCATTAATCATCATCAATCATCATCATCATCAATCATCATCATTTAAATTATTATTTATAATATCACAAACTTGTGAATAACTTACCTGTCATTTGTTGTTTTTTGTAACTTCGATTTGATCTGTTATATATTTGAAATATCACCTCATACTTCCAACGGTTGTAAAGCTCTGTTATAGTTGAAATTTCGTTTGAATAAATATGTACCGACTGTGACGTCAATATGCAACGCACATTTTCTGAAAATAATATTTCTCTTTTCTTCTTATACGTTTTCGAATGCGGGCAATCCCTTATTTGCAAGTCCACCCGCATAAACGTGAAGTATATTATGAAAGCTCGCGATACGGCGCTAATAGGCCAGTGTTATCTATTTAGTGTCGTCTGAGTCGGAGATCATTTTGTTTAAATATGAGATTGATTTTACAAAGAAACTTGTACAGTGTTGAATTTTGAAAAATTTGGAAGTATGATCGTTCTACGAAATACGATATTCGTGTATTGTTTAGCTGGGTTTGATAAGTGAAGCGATAAACCCAGCTTCGAATACGCGTGTTTGCATTAGACGCATCGAATTAAACTTATTACACTTAATATGTGACCATGTTATCAGTCAATGAAGAATCGTTCCTTTTTCATTTATAATATGTTACAACTTTTCCGATTCCACAACCCTCGATCTTAACATATTCCCTTTAAGAATGGCGGCGATAATAGGGGCATGTCTGTTCAAACCGACATAAATAGTCATGTACGGATTTAACAAACCACTCGACAGTAATGTTTCTAAGATATGTCGTTTAAATACTAGTCTTCGTTTCTTACGAGAAAGGGGATACTGTCTGAACAATAGGGGATTCATATAAAGGGTTGTTCTTTCATACATACTTGAAAATTATATAAGGTATGATTATCTACTTCTGAAATATGTATGGAATGTAAACGTTGATATAAGATAACACATATCGATTTTAACGGCATGTTGACATTACTAAGGTGTTAAGTCGACTTTGATTATTTCAACGAGGCTTATTTGTTTTTTATGCAAAACTTGCTAAAATATTGAAAAAAAAATAGAACGACTTCTATGTTACTACTTAAATAACCTGTGAACTCAAACAAACCATGTGAACATCACTACTTGTAGTATATATGTGCTACAACTATAAATCATTTCAGAAACTTTTAAATAACGAATACTATGTGTACAGGAAGTTTGTCATGTTATACTTTAACGCATATTTTAAGTTAAAAGCTGAGGTAAATATGCATAACATTACTTTTATGAAAATGCTTATTAAAATGGAATTATGGGATTACTATCGTTATCAGCGTAACGGTTCGATAAATAGTGTAATTCTTTAAAAACAAATAACGCGATTTATACCGGTTGTTTTCTTAAAATAATAAATGAGTGTGATTAACAGGCTATCTATATTTACAGTGGTAACCTACGATAGGTAGATAGGACAATTGTAAGGCAGCAAAAACTTGACATATTTGTTTCGCTCTCGTGCGCACGTATATTTTTAAATGTGTATTCGCTCACCTGTTGTCGCAATGCTTGCATGTTAATTATATTGCCATGTGAAACATAACAAAGTCTTGTTCTTTTCTGTTCAGTCTTTTGCGAGAACACATAACCACTGTTTGATGTAGAGTAAAGATACCTTGTAGTAAAATATTTACAAAATTGACTATCGTTCTTGTTAAGTGCTTCATTAATGTTTTCCAGATAAATGTTACAATAGAGGTAACATTCAAAAGTAGTGTACGTTCTTATATTATTCAAGCTTAACTCAGTAAAGTTACTGGATGGTAGCTGGGAAAAGACTTATGTGGACAAAACTGAAATACATGTTCAGTCGGACAGTCCATTCGGAGCATAAAAGCGCATACAATAACGATTTCGTCATAACATTTTCATAATATATTATATTCGGAGGGTGATAAATCAACTCTTCTTTAGAGAATGATACAGAAAAAAACCACTTTGGTCGAGCGAGTCGTAACTGTCAGTACATGCGAATATGGAGAACGCGAACGCTTTTATTCGCGGAGAAGAATACCAACGTAGTCTTACTCTTAATCGTGCTTAAAGTAGAATAGAAATGTTAATAGCAACTAGTCATCACTCTTTGTCAAATAATTTTAGTTGGAGAAATATTTCACTTAAAAGGCTGATTGTACAGAAGTTATTGAGCAATGTAAAGAAAGACTTGTTTGGTTGCAAAACGTAATGTAATGATATATATTATAAACTTAAAATAAATCATTATTACTGCATAACAAACTGGTTGAATACACTTATAATGTTGTCGAAATCTTCAAATACATAATCAATAATCACAAAATAAAGTTCGAACTTTTCAGCTTAATTTTTGTTAAACTACCACTTTAATATCGCCAGCCGGAATCATACACGGGATCAACATTCCAATGAACACAAACGATAATGCTGAAATGTTTTATCGTTTATTTACACTCTCTCGACGTGTGATTAGCGGGTATACTTGTCAAGGAGTTTGTTTTTTTTTTCACCAGTTTACAAGGTCATGCGTGTTTACACAAATTGTATAACCATTTTCTTAATAGAAGCTATAATGTGTTTAGTTATAAAACACTTTATACTATAATATAATAATAATAATATATAATACTATAATACTTTTGACAATCTGAATCAAACAATTTAGGGATTGGTCTTTAAATATACACTTCACGCTGAGTAGTAGTACCTTAAACAACCAAAATGTATACTAAATGAAGTGAGAATAGCCTTTTTCCATTTGTAGCTGTTTCTTTGATACACTCTGTATTCAGAAACAGGTTATCGAAATAAGGTAATCATCACTTTCATAATTACACCTAAAATTGCTAGAGCTAAGAGCGTGTTATAGTAATTTAACATATGGTTAATGTTGTTTTTTTATGTTTAGCCCCTTAGATGGTAACTAAAATCATGTTAAATTTACATATCAACGCAATTTGAAGAATACATGAATGAGAAGTAAACTATTTAAGGGACCAATTCACAGTTTTAAACGTCGCAGTACGTTGACTTATAAAATCTATAATCTTTTTAATGGTCTTAAACGATTATACTGGAAAGAAATAGATTATATTTATTGGATTTGGTGGAGTATCGATTTTAAATCAATTGATCAAAATGATACTTTCACGAGTATTATACTTTCATCTATGATCGCGAGTGATTTAAAGTCGATATTCAACCAAATCCAACAAATTTTCTCATTCCAGACAATATAATTCCCCGTTGGGCGCCCCGAAATGATATTTCATGTATGTTCAAGGGAAGCTTATCCGTATGATTTTATAAACATGCAATGCAGAGTAATCGCCATTGGTAACATTGGGGGGTTACAATGGGGAAACCAAAGATATCTGAAAAAACTTCCGATCAAACAATGAAAATTATCGATAATTTTCACTGTTATTTTTCACTGTTTGAAACAGTAAAATATCAGATTTAATTCACTGATATTTCTCTATTCATCGGAAAGCAGAAAATAAAAGTTGTTAATTAAATAAAATAACCATCCCCGGGATTCGACCCCGGGACTTCTAGTCGCAAAAGCAAATGCGCTACAACTGCGTCCCTCAGACTTTAATACTTATGTGAAATACATTAACACCAATGAAACAAATTTTTCGTTACAAAATAAAACATTGATTACACATATAAACTGCAAGACACATGTCCATTACTGTTTTCTAAGTGAGTTACGTTTTCAGGAGCATGCGTGTAGATCAAGCCTGAGATCAAACAACCTTTGTGCATATATAGAATGGTTCCGTCAATAGATCTTACTTAATATCCGTTGTAATAACAAACGACGTGATGATTGATGATTGTTTTTTATTACCGTATAATTAATAATGTTCCTATTTTTTGTGTTATTGTATATCCCATTTTCATTTTGGAATGCACCCAATTGCAGGGATTCCAATTGTGTTGAAGATAAATTGCATTGAATTAAATTTGAAACAAGGAACAACTAAGAAATAAATCTAGTTATGAACGGATCGTGTAATGGCAGCGGTTACATTAAAAGAAAAGGGAACTTACCGCTGCGGAGAGTTTGTTTTTTAACTCCATGGGTTGTTACCCTTTGAAAGTTAAATTTATTGCATGCGCGCAAATCAATAATTTAAAGTCTGATAAAGCGTGTAGGTTCTTCAAAAAGAAACATTTTAAAATGCATGCACATCATGGGGGTAAAATGCCAACTTGTAAATAGAGAGTTTGGTCATTTAACTCCATGGGATGTTACCCTTTGAAAGTTAAATTTATTGCATGTGCGCTTATCTATAATTTAAAGTCTGATATAGCGTTTAGCGTTTTTTTTAAAGAAACATTTTAAAATGCATGGACATCATGAGGGTAACATGCCAACTTGTAAATAGTGTATTTACTAAACGTTGACGTATTTAAAACATTTTTTGCCTTTCAATTAAAAAAAAAGATTTTTTATTTTTGAGCATTCAAACATGAAACCATCTATCAGCTTGTGTTTCAATACATGTTGATAGTTTATACCGGATGTAAACAGTTTATTAATGTTAATTGATTCAAATTCGTTAACATTGATATTAACTTGTGTCATTAACGATGTATATGACTGTCATAAATATTTTCGTTACTGTTATACATTGAAATATTTATGTTGCAGACATAGCCAGTGCGGCAACATCGGAGACTCCGGTCTGGATTGATCAAGTCCTGTGTACAGGCTCTCCTCCAGTGTTTCCCTCCATAGAATGAATTAAATTGTAGGATGTCACATGTTCCTCTAAATGGCTACACAGTCTGTTCAGCACGCTTCTGACACGCGATAAAGAAGTGGTTTGTGAGCTGAAACTCTGTGACATAACATCGTCCGCTGAGGGTGCAGTCAGCGGATCATCTACATATATTGAAGAAGCAATCATACAGACGACGAAAAATACATTAAACATGCATATTAAACAGAATGACAATACCGGTCTGCGGGAGGCTCTCCGTGGCCTGAATATCAAGAGTTTGAGTCTTAGTCAGAGCATATTGACTCATCTAGAGTCATTTTCGCAGTCACTTTTATTGCTCACACGGCTTGAATATCTTAGTATTCAAGTGGATGAATGTCCCGATGTGTGGGAAGCTCTTTGTAGTCTGAATATCAAGAGTCTTAAGCTAAGGCAGAGCTTTTTGAATCATGTACAGTCGTTGTCGCATTCACTTTCATCGCTCAAACAGCTGGAATTCCTTAGTATTAAAGTGTATAAATGCCCCAGTTTGTTGAAGGCTCTCCGTGGTCTGACTATCAAAGGTTTGACTCTTAGTTGTTGGGTGGATTGTTTGAAAGCAAATGATGCAGAGTCTTTATCGCAGTCACTTTCATCGCTCACAAAGCTGGAATCGCTTAGTATTAACGTGTTATGTCTCAGTCATGACTTTTTGGAGGATCTCCATGGTCTGAATATCAAGAGTCTGACTCTGAGTTGGTGGAATGATTATTTGAATGTGAATCATGTAGAGTCTTCTTCGCAATCACTAAAATCGCTCAAAAAGCTGGAAACACTCAGTATTAGGATGTGTGAGGTTTTCCATGGTCTGAACATTGCTAGTCTTACTCTGAGTTATTGGGATGATTGTTTGGGAGTAAATAATACAAAGTCTTTGTCGCAGTCACTTTCATCGCTCAAACAGCTTCAAACGCTGACAATATATGTGAGAATATTTATCAACATACAGCTACCTCAATCATTGAAGTATTTAAATATATATTGTACCTCTTTGCTTCCATCCGAATTACGCGAACTTAAGGACACACTATATGCATGTACTCAGACAGTTGAGACAAATGTTGAATTCGCTGCATACGATGATGACGTTTTAGAAGCAATCCAACTGGAGGATTACATTGCCATTAAACAGGAACTAGAGACGCTGAAGATCGTTGCAGTGAAACGATTCCGAATATTTGATAAGATAAATAAAAACAATTACATTGGGAATGATGATGCAGAGGCCTGGTCTGTACGTGACATTGGAGGTGTCGATGAAGATGATCAGGATATTGAAAACGTTACAAATCATCAAAAAAAAAATTCCTTAAACGTATAAATGATCACAGCATCAATCGAATTTCACTGAGATTAATTATAAATACGAATATAATCTAATGAATTCCTGCATAAAACTGTGAAACGGAATGCATGCTAAAAATCATAATTTTTTATATGAGGGACATAATGTAAAAAAGAATAATATAATGTATCTCCCTTGGATATCATACATAGATTTACGCAATTGTTCATGTTATATAAAATGTACATGGAATTAGGAAATGGTATCATTCTATGACGATTGTATTTTCCATTTGTTCACAACGAAAGCAAACAAATGTATTACTTTGATTCCTATCAAGAACAAAGCCTGCTTTCTTACATTACATTACCTCTACATTCATCGAAATAAATGTTTCATACTAGCTATAGTTAGTTTTATGTCTGATTTGCTAACGCATGTTTAGTCTATTTTGATAGTTTGTAGACACTTTGGTCCTCTATATAAATACATATTTAAATATATGAAATGTGTATGGTAGTATCGGGATTACCTCCGAAATGGTCTGTGTCAAGAAACTATATTCAGTTTTATGTCTGATTTGCATACGCATTATTAATCCATTATGATGGATCCAATGGATGACATGTGAATGGTAGTATGGGATTAACTCCAAGATGGTCTGTGCGAAGAAGGTGTTTATGTGATAGTCAAGTAGACCATTGTGTTCAAAAGAGGAAGCAATATTAAAAAAAAGGACAGTGTGAGCAGTGTGAGCAAGTGACGACAGTGTGTGGGTAAAAACAGTGGCATCGTATTAGCAGGTTTCGCTTTAAGAAGAAGTAGAAGCATTGTGATAACAAATGAAGATAGTGGGTTAATTAGAAAGAAATTAGTTTGCGTGTTATGGTTTTACGACAATCAATACAGAATAAGCTGTGTATGGGCAAGAGAGGACACTGTGCGAATAAGAAGAGATTCTGTGTCAACAAGTGGGAAAAAGAGAGGACGTTGCATGAACAATTTAGGAAAGCTTACAAACAAGGTGTGTGAATAAGCGATGACAGAAGATTATTATGTCACGGAGCGAGTACAATATAAGGAACAGGTTGTAAACCAATGAAGTGACAATGTTGCACACGTTGGTTAATACAAGTATTTAGTAATACTATTTATCAGCCGTCGAAAAAAGCTCTTGGGTGAATTAAACACATAATGAATGTCCGGAAGTGCTATATCTGTAGACTAACACGTTTCTGCCCTTTCGGTGTGTAACATATCAGTTGAGGCTAGTTATAAAAGAACAGTGAGGCTTGCCGATGTTTTACGTTTTAATAATGACGCCACGAGCACTAACGCTTAATATTTGTAAACAATGGGTTTTCTGTTGCTGTTGTTGTTGTTGTTGCTTTAGTTTCTTATATATAATTTCTTTGTATCAAATAGTATAAAAGTTTTGTTGGATCTGGTTATATTGTACCCGAAATGATGACTTGCTTCCGAGTAGAAGGACCTACCTCCAAACACTGACTCATGTTAAAACTTCCTGTGATATAAAAATACACTTTAAAACAATATGAATATAAGATAAGATACAAATGACAAACAAGATGCAGACAATCGAGTGGTTAGGAGCATCTTTGGACAGTAAGCTTAAGTTTCATTTTATGCTGGCCAGTGGTTTAGATGAAAAAGCAGGGACATAGCCCTTGAAAAATGATGGGGAGAAGAACAGTGATCACACTAATAGTGGAAATACCATATCAATAAAGGTTCCTTTTTGTATTGATTTGCAAACATTTGCATTCAATGTTTATATGTGTGAATAGTGAAATCCCATATGTTTTTTATAGACACAAATTGCAAAGGATGCATGCGTTTGTTTTGAGGTTGATGAGGTTGAAAGGCGAAGCGGACCATTACTTAAACATTACACTTGCAAATTTACTGAATATTTATGAACATGTCCTGTTTTGCGACATTCGTGTTTTTAACATGTGTTGTGAATACATACATACATGCATAATTGTGTGTGTGTGTGTGTGTGTTTCTGTGAGTATGAATACTACATGAAAAGATCGATGACGGTTGTTATTACCAGACGTAGCAGATTTACATTATTATTCTGAACAAGAAAATAGAAATGAAAACTATTGGATTGAACTCAGATTATATCCTCGTTGACAGTACAAATATTCTTCCTTCATTAAACTACAGTGCATTTTATCATAATATACTTGCAAAATGAAAACCATAATTTATGTTTTAACGATTTTACACATGTGCGTGTTATGGTTAAATATATAGCACAGCTTCGACCCTAGACAGATATATTTTCTAACACCATATATGTGTGCAGAATACTTTCATAGAGGTTTTTTGTCGCAATATATATAGGAATCCTGAAATGCAACCGAGAACGATGACATGCGTAATGTGTACACACTACACAAATAGTTGCTGCAGTTTGAAATTGTAACTCTTTGTATTACCTGGACAGTAGACATGTGAATTTTATGGCACGATACACTGTCACAATTCTGTTCACATTTTGGTAAAGTTGTTTTAATCATTTATCAATATATAAAGGTTACATACCGTGTTCCACCTGCGAAATATGAACTTGACACACACCCTCAATAATATAAACATGCAAACAGGGAAGTTAAAAGACAAGGAGCGGGACAGAAAGGCCAAACGATGGAAATACTGACGGATGAAAAGGACATAATACTCTAACACATTGTTATTAATACGCAATTATTTCGCTAAACACGTTTGCAAATAGTTATCCATTTTATGCACGATATTGGTATTTAAGAAATCCTTTATCATGTTCTTATTTTATTATGACCTTGAAAGAGTGACATTGACAGTTTAGACATGGAGGCAGGTGTTGCGCGCAATAAATTTCTTGGCATAGTGATCGTTTGTGTCAAAATAATGATATGCACTGGTTTTTTATGGAAACGTATGTTTGTTATATACTTATCTTGGCCGCAACTGTCTGTGTGTTCTAACAAACATAATAAGTAGAATATTTGTAAAATCTGAATATACAGATGCCATGACATCTCCAAGTGACTTGGAGACTGTTTGCTCCGAAACGCATTTTTATCTCAATTATTCATAAAATACATGCATTGTTCATACCTGCAATCACGGTATTGTGTTGATGAATATTTTTTATCCATATAAATTGCATGGTGATCTTCGTAATTATCACTGCTTTTTGCATTTTACACTAGAAATCGTTATGTTATTTATCCACTGCCCGCCATCTTGGAATGCTGCCTTATGGTTAATTTGTGCAAAGCAACACTACAAGACCTATTTTTAAGCATTATGAAAGAACTATGCGTTATTGTTAGCAGCTTTAAGGTAACCTTCTCGTGCATTCATTTTATTTTGAGTAAGTAAGTCCTTTAAAGTATATTTTAATGATTAAATAGCGGTATCCATGTAAGCGCTCCATGATTGATCACAGCACCCATTGTGACCCGATTTCGGTCACACAGTGACCTATATTTTAGTCCTTCAGCCAAGTACCCAAAATTGAGGTGGGGTGTACCAGTAAGGGGGGCAAAACAACACCTATATATCTTGGAAGATGCATGCCAGTAGCATGCGAAAATGGTTGATACCAGTCTGGTACTGGAAGCTTTTGGCATTTTTTTCTCCTTTGAAGATCGGGCCTCAATCAGCTGAATGTTCATAATTGTCTGGGAGAAATTGAACCGAAGTAGGGTCAATATACACTTTGACCCCAACAAATTACAACAAAACTTAATATAACTGATCCTGGTAGGAAAGAAGGTCCTTAAAAACATTTTAAAAGTTTACCACAATCGGACCTCCGGAAAGTTTTTTTTTTTCAAGATGGCCGCCAAGATGGCCGCCAAGACTTATTAATGATCATAACTATGTAACTATCCAATCGAATTTGATGAATTTGGTGTCTTTACCTAGATTTCAAGGGGCAAAGAACATATAATGATCATCAGACAGAGTTTAAGTGTAATTAAGTACACAAAAATTCAACATGCCGTCGAAAATGCCGCCAACATGGCCGCAAAAACCTATTTATGATCATAACTATGTAACTATTACCTTACATTTGATGGATTTGGTGTCTATACCCAGGTTTCAGGGGGCGAAGAACACATTAATATCATCAGACAAAGTGTAAGTTAATTATGTTAAACAGAAATTTAACATGGCGTCCAAAATGGCCGCCAAGATGGCCGCAAAGATGGTCGACAAAACCTATAAAATGATCATAACTTTGTTAGATCCACTCAAATTTGACGATTTTGGTGTCTATACATAGGCTTCAGGGGGCAAATAACACATTAAGATCATCAGACATTGTTTAAATTTATTTTATTACACACAAATCCAATACAGCGTTCAAAATGGCCGCCAAAATGGCCGCCAAAACATATTAATGATTATAAAATATAACTTTGTAACTATCCACTCAAATGTGATGAATTTGGTGTATATAAACAGGTTTCAGAGAGCAAACAACACATTAATATCACATTTATATCATCAGACAAAATGTAAGCTCATTATGTTACACAGAAATCAAACAGGGCGTCCAAAATGGCCACCAAGATGGCCGCCAAAACATATTAATGATTATAAAATATAACTACGCCAAAACATATTAACGATTATAAAATATAACTATGTAACTATCCACTCAAATTTGATGAATTTGGTGTATATAAACAGGTTTCAAAAAGCAAAAAACACAATAATATCACATTTATGTCATCAGACAAAATGTAAGCTAATTATGTTACACAGAAATCCAGCACAGCGTCCGAAATGGCCATCAACACAATACAAAGGATCACATGTCTGCCCATAACTTGTTACTCAAACGTGATGGTTGTTATGTAAAATGCCATAGTTAAGGAGACAAGAAACACTTTAATCGAATTGAGGTTATCACTAAGGAGTTGAATAATCATAAAATCAAATTTACGACATTTGGAAGAGAGAATGAACCAGCACATGACTTCATGATAGGATATGGTTTTACTAACTTCTGTAGACTTGATTTTTTACCGTTACTGAAAATCATTGAAGATTAATTACAGCCTGAATAAGCACGAGTTCTTTCAAAAGGTTAATATTATACAATTAGCGTTCCTTTGACTATTTATTTACATAAAAGCGGAAGTAGATGGTCGTATTGTCCCTTTCGGAATAATGCAGGATCAAGATGAGCAAATCTGTATCCTCGCCCACCAACGTTGTGGTGCTACGAGGGGACCGTTTTACTGTATTTAAAAATTACTGTATATAACGTCTGCATCCCCTAAAGACAGTACAACATAGCATCACATTTTAGTCAGAGTTGTGCTGATGAGAGCAATCATACCGGCCTTGTTTCTGTCACGAGACAAAAAGTCTTCCTTTTCTACATGAGCATTATGTTTCTTTGCTGAAACTCACAATATGACTCACGTTTCCGGTGCGTTTTGTCTTTGTTATAATCACCGTCTTCGTAGCCATCGAACCCCACTGTCGCTTGTCCGTAATGCCTTTCACTGAATCTTCATAAGACTCGGCTATTGCGTTATATGGGTCGCCCTTCTCAATGGTTAACGTTGCAGCAAAGTGCCACCATCATGCATCTGTTTCATGAATACAGTTCATCACAGCCTCACATGATGTGTCTACAGCATACAATCAAATTACCTGAGCGATCTGAGGCTTATCTGCTGTACAAAGTATGTTCTTGGCTTCAAAAAAGGCAGCAGGATGGGAGCTCGGTTCATAAGACAATACGACTGCAAGGGAAGGATCTCCATGTTTTGAAACCACCAGAAAACGCTGGAACAGAAGAGCAGGATCAAAAGCACTGTCAGAAGTGATTTTTACAGCCAAGCTATTCCAAAGAGACTTGGTTCTGTATTTTCTCGTGAATTCATGAGCTAAGACCGACTCTCCTATGATATCTCTTATGATCGTTTTCCCAACCGCCTCATTTGCATAAACATTCACATATGACCCAGCCACTATCCCATTGATCATGTTTCTGAGAGTAGAGTCAGCTGTGTATGGTTTTCAGGTTATAACATGTGTCTGCATTTTCTCTAGATCACAAGAATCCCCTTTGATGCACGCTTCAATTGAGTCTTTATGTTGTGTACTTGTAGTATAGGTCAGGTCCGTGAAATCCTGCATCGCACTGTTGTGCTCGATGGTTTGCATTTCCTCAGTCATTCCACTGCCGCGAGTTATACCACATGTGCTCTATAAAAACATCATCAATGTTTGCTCAATAACAAGATCAAATCCTAGCCCAGCCTAGCACTGATGGATCCTACAAACAACGTGAAAACCAATACCGAACTTTCGATAAACGTCCGGGTGCGTTTCCTCTAGGTTGCTTATTTTCTGAAGATATATGTAGTAATACGCAGATTGCAGATATTGTATCCAGCAGCAGCAAAGATGGATAGCAAATTGGGCACTGTCTAATGCATCAACCAACACCCAGTACGATATGCTTTAATCAACACTTTTGAATTGTTAATCATCAGCTAATAATTCAGCCATACTATGCTTGTCTTTAAGGTCTGGGCAATTTCATGTTTCTACTTCTCTGTAGCCCTCTCGAGTTTGATCAAAATCGCATAACATATCATCTGCTAGCGTCGTTTTGCCCCTCAGAAGGGAAGAGTACAAATCCTTGGCATAATCCAGCAGCATCTGAATGCCTGGATCTTCCTGGGTCATTTTGGCTGAAAACTGGCTGTGAATGCACTTTTTAACAAGAAGATGATCCCGTGAAGCCCTCTGGACAGATTTTCGTGTCACAATGTGCACAAATGCATTTCTCAAAAGACAGCTTCAAGTATGTTTTTGAGAGCGGTTTCTTCCATGAGGGATCATTTGCTCCCCCTCCGCAAGTCTATACGTTTATGAAACATCCCAAAAATTATGAACAACATTTTCAACTACTTTGTTGCGCATCAATGATGATTTCGGCAGCTTTCCAATACAAGGGTTGGTCAAACGTTACAATAGTGTGAAGGTTGTGGCAAGGTTGCAAAATAAGACTTATGTTGACAGATTGCACGCTTTGTCCCACTCGTACATATTAATAATAGGCAAGAATTTGACTGATAACAGCCCAGGGTACTGGCTTTGCTGATGCAAGATACGCATCATTCCCTGCTAATTCAGTGTTGCCAGACGCTGAAATATCGATCCTCTTAACAAAATTCAGAAATTGCGGCAGGTCCAAACTATGGCGATTCACATAACAAGCATCAAATCAAAAGTAATGGACTTGCGGTCCTTGGTATTGTGTAATTGGACGCCATGTGCGATTTCTGTGCAACATAATAAACTTAAACTATGTCTGACAATCGAAATGTGTTCTTTACCCCTCGAAACCTCGGTATAGACAACAAAATCATCTAATCTAAGTGGATAGTTACATAGTTATGATCATTAATAGGTTTTGGTGGCCATCTTGGCGGCCATTTTGGACGCCATGTTGGATTTGTGTGTAATATAGTAAACTTAAACAATGTCTGATAATCTTAATGTGTTCTTTGCCCCTTGAAACCTATGTATATCCACCAAAATAACCAAAATTGAGTGGATATTTACATAGTTATGATCATTAATAGGTTTTGGCGGCCACCTTGGCGGCCATTTTAGACGCCATGCTGGATTTGTGTGTAATATTGTTAACTTAAACAATGTCTGGTGATCTTTATGTGTTCTTTGCGCCTTGAAACGTAGGTATAGACACCAAATTCATTAAAGTTGAGTGGATAGTTACATAGTTATGATCATTAATAGGTTTTGGTGGATATATTGGCGGCCATTTTGGACGCCATTTTAGATTTGGGTGTAATAAAATAAACTTATACAATGTATGATGATCGTAATGTGTTCTTTGCCCCTTGAAACCCATATATAGCCATCAAAATAATCAAATTTGAGTGGATATTTGCATAGTTATGATAATTTATAGGTTTTGGCGGACATCTTGGCGGCCATTTTGGACGACATGTTGGATTTGTGAGTATTATTGCTAAAACAATGTCTGATGATCTTTATTTGTTCTTTGCCCCTTGAAACTTAGGAATAGACACCAAATTCTTCAAATTTGATTGCATAGTTACATAGTTGTGATCACTTTTAGGTATTGGCGGCCATCTTGGCGGCCATCTTGAAAAAAAAACTTTCCGGAGGTCCGATTGTGGTAAACTTTTGATATGTTTTAAAGAAGCTTCTACCCTACCAGGTTCAGTTAAAATACCTCTTGTAGCAATTTTTTGGTGGTTGAAGTTTTTTTTTCATATATTGACCCTACTATTTTGGAGGCTCGCTAGTTTTTAGGAACTGTTCTTGCAATCTCAGAAATATTCATAGATATGCAAATGTACTAAATTGCATATTTAACTGCAGATCATACTAGGTAATAATCATAATCTTCATTTTAACACCAAACTTTTTTCTAGAACCAATTTTGAAGAAATATTTGAGAATTATACTAGCTATACTAGCTATTTAGTCAAAGCCTGACGGTTGCCATAGAAACAGCTCAATAATAACTTATAGCTGCCGAACTGAGATTGTTATCACACATTTTGTTTCTTTATATTGAGTATACAATCAAGAAAGATAGGTGTTGTTTTGCCCCCCTGAGTGGTACACCCCAACCCATCTGGCTGATCGACTATTTGGTCACTATGGCCGATTTCAGGTCACAGATCGAATGCCGGGGGTATATAAAGTGACAAAATTTCGGTCAAAATACTCATTCTAGATTAATATTGTAGGGAGGCAACATCTAAAAGTGTTTTCCTTTAAAAGTAATATTAAAGTTTATTATTAGAGTAAGAGATATATAGATAGTAACTTTTACACTGTACCTTAAGATATTTTAGACTTTCACCAACTTATTACAGTTTTAATTTTCTTTGTATTTTAAAGAGAAGCGCCATCGAATCTCTGTCGTTCATTACTATTTATATGGTGTACAGTATTTTTTTTGTTAGACTACGCTACCGTATAATTCATTAATTTGGAATCAAACTGTTTATATTTCATGAGTAATTGTTCGCAGAAGTTAATCTAAATGATCTTAGTATTTATGGTATTACATTGGGACGTATAAGTGGTAGGCCGAAAAAAGTGTTTAATTAATTATTTTATAAATCTTTCAACAACCAGTCGGTGTGATGTCTTTCATTTTAATTGCGCTTGAACCTATCATAAATCGTTAACATTCAGCGATGTTTGTCGTTGAAATAACGACTTAATAAGGAGCGTTATTGTAAATATCTTCGTTCCAAACATTTTAGTATTAAAGAAACTTGCTTGTAGCGCTGGTATTTTCGCCGCTACAACTAACAGAGGTGATACAAACAGGCCACCATGCAGCATATATCGTTGAGGCTGCATGAGCGTTCGTTTAATATGCTTTACCGTTCATAAAAAGGTTGTCTATAGATAAGATATTATCCATCCATCCCGTCAGTCAGTCCGTCCGTCTATCCAATATTCGTATTACGCGTCACTTCACAGTATCAAAACTAGATCCAACGTTAAAAGCGTATTAAAGGGGCCTTTTCACAGATTTTTGCATATTTTGAAGTTTGTAATTTAATGCTTTATATTGATAAATGTAAACATGGGATCTAAAATGCTCCAGTAAAAAAAATCAAGAATAAAATTAAGAAAAGAAAAACACGTAAACCTCAGCAGGGCTCGAACCAGTGACCCCTGCAGTCCTGGAGTAAAATCCAATTAGACCGCTCGGCTATCCTGCCATACATGTACGACAGACATATTTTATACTTAATATAAGAAATATTCGTAGTTTCACAAAATTAAACGACAATAACAGTACTCTCCAAATTATTCAATCGTTTCGCGTTGCAACGCTTTATAATTTTCAGGTTTTTAAATCGTCAAAAGATGCATATAATGGCAATATTAGAGCATGATAAATGTTCAGTATTACTGTTTCCTCGCAAATATAATAACTAAAACGAAAATTTGCGAATCTGAAACAACTTTATTCAATTTTGTCAATTTACCAAAACGTGAAAAGGCCCCTTTAATACAAATATGAAATTGTTTACTTGCACGTGTGTAATTTGAAAATTATAACGTCATAGGATTGAACAGCATGCAGATATTTTAGTTAAACGTTAACTTTAATAAAGCTCTGCTCAGCTATCTCCCTTTATTAGAAAAACAGTCATTTTTTGGATTTGAGTCGCTTGTTTAAGTTTAAATTAATAAAATTAATGTGTAGGTTTTTGTCGCGTGCTTCCTTTAGGTACTCCGACTGCCCCATACAGTACCATACTAAACAAGACTGTGTAAAGTGGGGACGAATGCTAAAGATCCCCTTTAACATATTTCAGTAGCGAGGTTATCATTCCTTAAAAGGGGCTTAAATTAAAACTGTCATTCAAATACACTGCACAGTTCGACAACGAACTGGCCATTTTGATAGTAATCAATTAAATAAGAGGAAAATGTGTTATGACAGTGTTATCTAGGCGAATGGTTACTATCATGTGATTAAAGTTAACTCAGTGCGTACCTTTAGCCCTTATCTTTCTTAAACTGTGAGGTGGTAAGACAGTGTGTTTTTCCGTTGATGCAATTTATATATACTTTAAATGAATAAAAGGTCACAATCTAGCGCGTTCAAAGAGACTTCGGATACAACGGAAGTAGTAGCAGACGATCCAGTGAACAATGGCGACATTTCTAAAGAAATACAACGGCGAAAAGCTCCGGATGGAGGGTGGGGCTGGTTTATCGTTCTTGGCTGCCTTCTACTACGGACAGTTGTCGGTCAGTGCGTATTCGGGCGTTTTTCTTTTACTTCCGGTTCATGGTGTACATTTAAAGGGGCCTTTTCACAGATTTTGGCATTTTTTGACTTATTCATTAAATGCTTTATATCGATAAATGTAAACATTGGATCGTAAAAGCTCCAGTAAAAAATCAAGAATAAAATTAAAAAAAGGAAAAGAACATTGCCCGGACCAGGTTTCGAACCAGTGACCCCTGCAGTCCTGAAGTAAAAACGCATTTGCCTACTGAGCTATTCCGCCAAGTACATGTACGTACGTATTTTATACCTTATATAAGCAATCTTCGTAGTTTCACAAAATTTAACGACAAAAACAGAACTCTCAAAATTATTCAATCGTTTCGCGTTGCAACGCTTTATAATTTTTAGGTTTTAAAATCGTCAAAAGATGCATATAATGGCTATATTATACCATGGTAAATGTTCAGTATTACTGTTTCCTCACAAATATCATAACTAAAACGAAAATTTGCGAATCTGAAACAACTTTTTTCAATTTTGTCAATTTACCAAAGCGTGAAAAGATCCCTTTAAGTGGTTGAATTGCTGATAACGGCTGCAAATTTGTTGTGACTGTTATCTATGGCTGTTAAATATTAATGTTCAACTGTCGCTCATCTTTAGCACATATGGTGAACTTTAAGGCCACATGTTCACAGTTGTTTAAAAAGCAAAGGTACCTATTGGTAAGGGCCTTCACTCTTAAAAACGCCTTATATGCAATATATTACAGACAGGAGTTGGTATGACGCAACGATGAATTAGTTAAAAAAAAATAATTATATATTAATACGCCCAAGGAAACGTATCTATTTCTTCAAAAATACATTTGAAAGACTACACATCTCTAGTGTAGCATTTCTATATATCCGCTCTAATATTCGTCATATACAGTTATTAAATCCCATCCCTGCCGCTGGATTTTAAAAATTTATCTGTCGTTCTTAAACACCACATACTTAATTCGGCCAACTTTATTTCATTTTCACATACAAGCATCTGTGTACTTTTATGTATTTTTAAAGGTGTTGATTTTTGAAAATAATAGCCTTATTTGTAAATAAACGCCATATTTGCGAAAGATATATGCTTAAAATGACTTTTTTTACTATTGATAAAAGATCTGAAGACATCTTAAAACGGAAGAGTGTTTTATCTACTGGGCCGGTAAAAACGTCAACAGTATATGCCATGCGAAATAAAGAAAGCAGAAAAGGCTGGCATCTTGTTGTTTTTAAAAGTATTTGTTTCTTTTTTTTTATTTTGCCAATATCTTATATTTTACTAGGAATTTAATACTGTTTTGTTTTTCGTATATATAGATAAATACATATTATTGTGACACGGTTTTCAACAAAATTATATCGCAAGAGAGAGAGAAAATAAATTAATCTTAACAACTACGATTTTTTTTCTTGGGCATCGGCCTTTGATAATAAAAAATAATTGGACGTTCTATTTTTCATGCAGGCGGTATTCAGAGATCGTCTGGGTTGTTTTACGTGAAGTTCTTGGAGCGATTCGACGGAACCGCCTCGCAAACTGCCTGGGTCTCTTCTCTTAGTATGACTGTCCGTCTCCTCGTTGGTAAGTATCTGGGAGAGTAGATATCATTTGCTCTTAAATAACTCAAATCGTGTCAAACCTTGGCCCGTTCTCACACGTCTTTACGTATGCAAGGAAGTGGATACCACCGTGTACGTCAGTTAGAATGTGGATTCTTCGGACGGTTAGACAGGAAATGGGGGAAAGTAGATGTAAGATAAGATTTTACAACATTTAAAGATGAATACGATTAATAAACAATATGCATGATAAACAGCTTTGTTCTAAAAAAGAATTAATGTGGTATGCTGTTAGTTGTCCTGAGATATTGTTACTAACTCTTTGTATCGGCAAAACCGGACATATGTCAAATCTGCGTTTCAAACTATGATATATAAACTATAATTGTGTCATAAAGATTAACCAAGCGAGTTTAATCAATAATTACTCCCAACCGAAATGTAATACAGCTGCGACACAGATTTTCAAACAAAGTAAAAGATGTTTTTGAAACGCCTTATCATTACAGCGAATTATTTCAAACCGATTTTTATACTTGTAACAATCATTGGGCATACGTCCTCTATTACAATCAAAGATGTACAACTAAAATATAGTTATGCTTTATTACTTTTAATGCCACTCTAGTATGATCAATAAGTAAATGCAAACTGCGCAATCTAAGCGTTTTAACCAATATTGTCTAACTTTGCAGTAAAGTACGCAATTCATGTAAATATCTTATCCTAATAAGTTATTTAAAAAATGATGCAGATAGAAATTGCATAACACTTTCCGTGTATGTTTACATGTCCGATCGTGAGCATTCTGTGTAACCGGGTCTCATGCCGGAAGTTGTGCTACCTTGGCGCCGTCCTCTACGTGCTCGGTCTGCACGTGAGCGCATACGCCACGAGCCTACTATTCCTGTACTTAAGCTACGGCTGCTTGGCAGGTAAGTTGCGTCTGTAGTTCGCTTAAGTTTATCAGGTTTACCGTCCCATATGAAATTAAATATTTCTGATTGTATATCTTTAATAATATCATTTGGTGGGTTTGGGAGAACTGTTAGTGTATAAATTAATTTAGGGAGTGCAAACGTTTTCAACACCGTGTTTTTTCCGATTAGTGTAAGTTTACGATGCTGCCCTGATTTTAAACAATTTTTAAATTTTTGTAATTTAGGCAGTATGTTTTGTTGAACTGTTTTATTTTCATTGTTTGTAAAGGTTATTCCTAACGTTGTTGCTTCATCTGATGTCCAGTGGAATTTCATTTCTTTTTTAAGTTGAATATAACTTTGTTTAAATTTACCTACTCGTAGCACAGTGCATTTACTTTTGTTAAGTTTAAGACCCGATGCCATTCCAAAAAGGGTAAGCGATTCTATGAGATTATTGAATGAGTCAATACTGTCATTTAAAAAATAAGTTGCGTCGTCAGCAAATAGGGACTGTTTAATATCTTCGTCTGGTTCTAGCGATATTCCATTTATATGTTTATTTGATTGGATATAGTGTGATAGATACTCGATGCATATAATGAATAGTGAGGATGAGAGTGGACATCCTTGTCGTACCCCTCGTTCGATGTTAAAACTGTTTGAGAAGAAGCCATTGTTAATTATTATACTGTTAATATCGGTATAAAATAGTTTTACCCATTTAATAAGACTTTCACCGAAATTCATATTTTCTAAGCAAGAGAACATAAACGAATGGTCTAGTGAATCGAAAGCCTTTTCAAGGTCTGCAAAGAAAATGAGGCCAGAATTGTTTGGTTGGTTGAAATAATTTATGCATTCTTGTATCAGACGTACATTTTCACCAATGTATCGTCCTTTAATAAAACCAGATTGAGATCTTGAAATGACTGATGGTAATACTTTTTTTATTCTGTTTGATATACTTTTAGTTGCAATTTTATAATCATTGTTAAGTAGACTAATCGGGCGCCAGTTTGATAAGGATTCTAGGTTTTTTCCAGGTTTTGGAATGAGTGATATTATACCTTGTTTTTGTAGCGTAGTTAGGTTTTTGTTGTTAAATGAATAGTTAAGTGAATTAATTAAATGTATTTTAATATCGTTCCAGAATATTTTATAAAATTCAACTGTGATGCCATCAGATCCTGGACTTTTGTTATTTTGCATTTCTTTAAGTGCTAATCCACATTCATATTCATTAAGTAATCCGTCGCACAGTTGTTTTTCTTCTTGATTTAAAGCATGATGTGTATTTTTAAAAAGGGTGTTATTTTCAACATGTTTTCGTTTATAGAGGGTTTCGAAAAATAAACGTTGTTCTTCTAGTATTTGAGTTCTGTTTGTTATATCTTCGCCATTAACTACTAATTTGTGTACAGTTTTTTGTTCACTTCTACGTTTTTCGATGTTTGCGAAGTATTTTGTATTTTTTTCATTGTGTTCAACATGCTGTGCACGTGCTCGTAATATAATTCCATTGAGTTGTGTATGATAAATTCCTTCTAATACTTGTTTTTTTATGTTATTTCATTTTCAATGTCTTTGGTATCGTTTGTGTTTGTTTCATGTAATTGTTTTTCAAGTGTTTCAATGCTTTTGATGGTTTCAGTTTCAAGTTTGCGTGTTTCTTTTTGTTTAAATGATGTGTATCTAATTGTTGTGTTACGTATATTTCCTTTAATTACTTCCCATAAGGTGTTTGGGTTCGCATCTTTGTTATTTTGAACTGTATTGAGTATTTCTTGTTTTATTTGCGTTTGGTATTGTGTATCTAATAATATGCTGTTATTGATTTTAAAGTATCCTGGGCCTCTTTCAGGCTCTATGTTGTGTATTTTAAGTTCAACTAGAGAGTGGTCAGTCATATATCCTGGTTTTATGTTACATGTGTCAATAATGTTGCAAAGTGACTCAGATATTAAAAAATAGTCTAATCTACAAAATATTGTTGGTTTTGTGTTTGAGTGCCAGGTGAATTTGCTTCCGTTTGGATTTATTGTACGCCAAATGTCTATCATATTGTAATTTTCAATTATGTTATTCAAAATGTTTCTATTTTTAGAATGAGCATAAAGGTTTCCCCTCTTTTTATCTAATAATGGGTTAAGAACAGTATTGAAATCACCACCGATTATAATGTTTTTATCTTGGTTATTAATTACAAACGAGTGTAATGTTTCGTAAAATGTGGAATCATCTATGTTAGGGCCGTAAACGTTGATTAATGTTAATTGTGTTTCATGTATTTTGATATCTATACTTGCTAGTCTGCCGATTATTATTTCGTTAAAGTTATCGACTGTGATCCCTATATTGTTTTTAATCAGAAAGGCTATGCCTTGTTTATTAGTATGTTGCCCACTGAGGTATATGTCTCCGTCCCATTCATCTTTTAAGGTTTGTGCTAAAGTATGTGTCAAGTGACTTTCTTGTAGTAGGCATACACTATTTTTTTTTTCGTCTAACCATTTGAAGATTTTTATTCGTTTGTGTTTATTGTTTAGCCCTTTTACATTCAAAGTACATATTTTAATCATTTAAAAAGGTGGAAGGTGATGTGAATGATTATGTGTGTGTGCTTGTCCGGTTCGTTTTATTTTGAAAAATAGAGAAGAGCTATTCATCCTAAACAATAGGTTCAGCGTAATGGAGTTATGGGTCAGATGAGTACTCTGTATGCAAAAATTCATGTCCCAAGTCTCAGCAATGGATGTTTCATAAACAATACATTGTATTATGCTTAACAAAATCATACGTGAGAACGTATTTTTTTCTCTATGCAACCATATATAGATTACAAGAAGACAACAAAAAAACATTATATGTACAAAAACAATACCTGACAATTTAGTCAGACAGCCTAAGCATGGATTAGCTCTATAAACACATTTTATACAATTTGTGACAATGTATAGCTATATCGACATAAAATATACAGCTGGAAAACATACCGAGTGTTAATACAAGAAAATGAACTAAATCATCTATATTATTACAATATGCAGTGCATTGCATAAATTTAGTTCACGTCTTATTATATTAACAGTGATTAATTGAATAAAGATTAAAATTGGAAGGTTTTGTGGATTGTAATAAATTCTTACAATTATATCCTATAAAGGAATTATATTTGATAAAAATTAATTGCAATATTTAGTGCAGTGTCAAGATTCTCTTATCTTTTAAATTAACTAGAATTTCAGTTTGCACTGCACTGCGCATATTTACACATCTTTATCGTTAGTGTTTCAAACGATACCGTGGAAGGCTATGCATTGACAAATGTTTACTAGGACATGCACTATAAATGAAATAATAGCATCGTAAATACATACATACATGAATATAGAGGCAACAAATATTATCATTGTAGATAAATGTGTATAGAAGCAAAGCGAGACAACAAATTTATGTGTTTCCTTTTTGCCTTTAATAGATTGGAACAATACAGAAGCAAAAAAAGGCGGAAGGCAATATATTGGACAACTTACTGATAGTGCTGCCAAAACAAATTCAGTAAATATGAAAATAGAAAGGTGCATCGCAAATATACCACTTTACGTTTGTTGAAAATGCAATGTATTTGACAACTGTTTGTGAGGATAGTGTAGTCCGAACATACACAATACAGGAAAATATGTACAAGTAACTACACAATTTAGTACGAATGGTACTTAATAAAGGGCTTGTATAGAAAACACAGTATGTGCGGATCCCCGTGGGAATGAATCTTCCAATAGAAGAAACTTATGGAGATACTACACATTGTTAAATATGCTATATCATTTTCCTTAGTTGCTCTCTTTTGCGAAAACGAAAAAAAGAGATGCGGTTTAGGAATTTAACACACGTAACATTGAGAGGTATATTTAGGAGAAAGGTTGAAACATTGCATGAAACAATTCTGCCCTAAAAAAATAGACACATAGGTATAAATGTAATTGCAACAACAAATAATTGCATGCTTCACTTTCGATCTTTTTAAAAACAATACCGTGAAAAGGCAGTATATTGACAAATATTTGCAAGAATAGTATACAGTGCTATAATTGAAATATTAGCATCGTACATACATGGATATAGAAGCAAAATGAGCCACAAAATTTATGAATATTACCCTTTTCTCTAAAGAGAAGAAGAGCACAAAGGGGTATTATAAAAAATATATATAAAAAAAATATTGATATATATATATATATATATATATATATATATATATATATATATATATATATATATATATATATATATATATATATATATATATATTAGCATCGTAAATATATGGATATAGACCCAAAATGGGACAACAGATGTATGTATGCTTCTCTTGTGCCTTTAACAAAAAAGGAATACCCCCCCCCCCCAAAAGAAAAAAAAAACGGTGGAAGGCAATATATTCGACAACGGTTTTAAAGAATAGTGCTCGCAAATACACCACACTATAATAAAGAGAAAACATATGTATATATTGTGATGTATATATTTACTATTATTGTTTGAATTCTTATTTATTATTTTACAGTTTGATTATTATTTTTATTTGAATACTTATTTATTATTTTACACTTGAATGACACTATTTAAATATATATGCAAAAATACAATATATAAACATTGTGATCTAAATTAATTTTTGTTGTATATATCACTATAATATAATATGTCTATTTAGTGTAACATGTATATGATATTTATAAATATTTTTATTTATTGCTTATAGTTGATGTTCTCTATAAAGTTTTTTTTACAATTTAATTACACTATACAAAAGCATACAGAAATACAACATATAAACATTGTGATCTAGATTAATTTTTGTTGTACTTTAACTTTTGGCCGGACGAAGTTCATTCAATTCGTTCTATGAATTACGGGCTTGTAGGTTTCTAAATAAATTAAGGTAACCCAACACGAGTTTTAAAGTATTTTGATTTCATGTGCTTCAGTTTATGCCACTGCCATAAAATACAATTTTCAGGTCGTTTTTATCGGCGTGTTTGCTTTTTTGTTTTTTTTCCTGGTTGAAAGGTTTCAAAAATCGTCAGGATGATGAGTTTTACATCAAATATGTGTGAGCTTAAACATTAACTACTTGTATGTAAACATCATTTTGCGCCATCTGTTCGACATAACGAAAGTGCAAGATAAAAGAATTGTTGCATATGGTTTCAATGCACGAGATATTTGAACAATCGCTTGTTTGGGAATGTAAGAATTTTTAGGTGTGAACATTATACAATTATTAATGTTGTAGCAATACTTATAAATTGAATCTTAACTTTGATAAAACAGAAAGTTAATTTTCAACACATCCAATCTTTCTGGCATTTGGAATTTCGCAATAAAAGATACATCAGTTTAAGTTAAGACGTATATAATTACCGGTTTAATTCCAGCTGAGTGCAAAGCATCACATAGAGACAAAATAAGGTTTAGGTTAATATAACAATAGTTTCACCACACAAAAATGAATGGCTACATTGTTCAGAAGCATAATACAATTGTTTGAAAAACAGACATTTTAATTCCAAATAAACAGTTACATTACTATCGGTAGATTCATTTATGTAAAAACGAAAACGTTCAATAAAACATTTAACAAATAATAAGATAATTTAGCATGATACACTGCCAACATGGAAGAACAATACAATTCACAGTTTCTGTGCTATACATACTGCAGGCATAGGTAGAGCGTTTGTCCTGACGCCCGGCACGTTGCTCCTCAGTGATTACTTCAACAAGCGTCGCAGTCTGGCGTTCGGCCTTGCGTCTGCCGGGTTCGGTATTGGTGGGTTTGCCATCGCGCCAACAATCGAGGTCATGTTCCAGCACTATGGATTCAGTGGGACGTATATTCTACTCAGCGGAATAGCTTGCGAGCTCTTTGTCTGCATTTCGCTATTCCGGCCGCTGTCTGTAACGACGAATCGGTGAGAATTCTCTGAATAGTTCAAACATTTGATGCATGCTGTTTACGTTATTTTTTTTCAGTATGCATAATTGATCCTTTAATATTTAAATTTAATAGAAGTTAAAGCATTGGTTTGTTTTGTATCATCGTTCTAGTTCTTCTTTTCTGTAAGTAAACTATAATATAGTTTAAGCTTAATTCCTGAAATTAGTTTTGTAATATACATGTGATTTATATAACTGCAATCATAGATTTTACTTATCATTTAAAAGTACCTGGTATTTTGTTGAGTCGCCATCGATAAAATGCATATACAACAAAGTAAAAGGCCACACTACAACAGAAAACAACATAAATTATTGTAACTAACAATAATTTATTGACCGTGTTAAAACGGTCAATAAAAACATCAATACTTTAAAACGTAATGAAAATATTCCAAACCTCACGCTTCATAAATGTGTGATATCAAACGCGCACATCACACATCCGTTTGTACTGAATCGGTTAATAAAGGTAAATCTGTGTTTTAGCAGCAAAAAAGAGAGCTTGAAAGAAGAAGAGAAATCTGAAGTCAGCTTACAGGATCACGTTATTCAGACTGAAGCAGATGCAACTGAAGATATGAGAACAGATATTAATGACGACATTCAAAACACAAATGAAAGCGAACATATAGTAGAGCAGGTTCCTATGTTGACCATCAATGGTGTACATACGGAAAGTTCAGTAAAAGGTGAACTTGAAGCAAAAACGCAAAAGAATGAAACTAGTGCCAAAAAGAAATTGATAAATTTCTCGGTTTTAAAGGATGTCCGATTTGTGACGCTATGCATTGCAGCGTTTGTGTTCCATTTGCCTACTCGGGGTCTCTTTTTACCCGCTCTTGCCAAGGCCAAAGGGTTAACTGACATCCAGACGGCCTACATGTTGTCGATTATCGCGGGATCGGACACGGTTTTTAGGGTCGTTTCTGGATTCGTCCTTGACGTCAAATCACTGCGCAGTCTCCGGCCGTATATCTACAACGCGGTCTCCTTTGTCCAGTGTATTCCAATGTTTCTTTTTCCGACTTTACATACGTTTGAACAGTTTGCTGCTGTTTGTTGCTTGGAGGGAGTTATCATGGGTAAGTTTGCTTTGGCTTCCAATCAGTGACTTTATAAATGAGCCGTGATCTTTGAAAAGTGGGTTGAATGCATGTGCGTAAAGTGTCGCCCCAGATTAGCCTGTGCAGTCGAAACAAACTAATCAGGGACGACATTTTATGCTTGTTTGATATTTTTTGTTTAAGAAAGTATTTTCTTAGCAAAAATCCAGTTTAGACGGAAAGTGTTTTCCCTGATTAGCGTGTGTAGACTAAACAGGCTAGTGTGGGATGACACTTTACGTACATGCATTAAACCCCCTTTTCACAGAGCACGTCTCAAATAAATCAATAAATTAAAATAAGTTTTAACTGTTTGCTGCCGTTTGTTGCGTGGATGGTATTATCACGGATAAGTTTGGTTTGTCGTTTTGTCGTTCAATCAGTCACTTAATAAATAAATCAATATAATTCAACGACACATCTATTTAATAAAAAAAGACATATACATATTTACTGTGCATTTTTTCAAAATAAGTTTTGGATTTTGCAAGTTATTGTTGTCTTGGTTATTCAAATGTGGAATTATGTTGACGTTGTTGCCTATCGTCGGTGTCGTTCTCAAAACTCGTACCTACAAAATGCAAACTTTTCAGGAGAGAAAAAAATCGTCACATTTTTTATAACGATTTTTAAGAAAGTAAAATTTTGAAACAAGGGCTGTTTGTAAAACATGCATGCCCCCCATATGGGCTTTCCGTTGTAGTGACAGCCATTGTGTGAATATGTTTTTGTCACTGTGACATTGACCTTTGACCTAGTGACCTGAAAATCAATAGGGGTCATCTGCCAGTCATGATCAATGTACCTATGAAGTTTCGTGATCCTAGCCATAAGCGTTCTTGAGTTATCATCCGGAAACCATTTTACTATTTCGGATCACCGTGACCTTGAACTTTGACCTAGTGACCTGAAAATCGATAGGGGTCATCTGCGAGTCATGATCAATCTACCTATCAAGTTTCATGATCCTAGGAATAAGCGTTCTTCACTTATCATCCGAAAACCATTTTACTATTTCGGGTCACCGTAAACTTGACCTTTGACCTAGTGACCTCAAAATCGATAGGGGTCATCTGCGAGTCATGATCAATCTACCCATGAAGTTTCATGATCCTAGGCGTATGCGTTCTTGAGTTATCATCCAGAAACCATTTTACTATTTCGGATCACCGTGACCTTGACCTTTGACCTACTGACCTCAAAATCAATAGGGGTCATCTGCGAGTCATGATCAATGTACCTATGAAGTTTCATGATCGTAGCCATTAGCGTTCTTGAGTTATCATCCGGAAACCATTTTACTGTTTCAGGTAACCGTGACCTTGACCTTTGATATAGTGACCTGAAAATCAATAGGGGTCAACTGCGAGTCATGATCAATCAACCTATCAAGTTTCGTGATCCTAGGAATAAGCGTTCTTGAGTAATCATCCGGAAACTATTATACTATTTCGGGTCACCGTGACATTGACCTTTGACCTAGTGACCTGAAAACCAATAGGGGTCATCTGTGAGTCATGATCAATGTACCTATGAAGTTTGTTGATCCAAGGCATAAGCGTTCTTGAGTTATCATCCGGAAACTATTTTACTATTTCGGGTCACTGTGACCCTGACCTTTGACCTAGTGACCTGAAAATCAATAGGGGTCATCTGCGAGTCATGATCAATCTACCTATCAAGTTTCATGATCCTAGGCATAAGCGTTCTTGAGTTATTATCCGGAAACCATTTTACTATTTCGGGTCACTGTGACCTTGACCTTTGACATAGTGACCTGAAAATCAATAGGGGTCATCTGCGAGTCATGATCAATCTACCTATCAAGTTTCATGATCCTAGGCCTAAGCGTTCTTGAGTTATCATCCGGAAACCATTTTACTATTTCGGGTCTCCGTGACCTTGACCTTTGACCTAGTAACCTAAAATCAATAGGGGTCATCTGCGAATCATGATCAATGTTCCTATTAAGTTTCATGATCCTAGGCCCAAGCGTTCTTGAGTTATCATCCGGAAACCACATGGTGGACGGACCGACAGCCCGACCGACATGTGCAAAGCAATATACCCCCTCTTCTTCGAAGAGGGGTATAAAAATACCAAACAAATGAAGCTGCAAAATACGGTATAATCCGTAGACGCGTTCGTCATTTTGATATTTAGAAATGGTAGCTACAATATTTCGTCACCACATTTTTGTCAGTTTTATGAGGTACGACAATTCAACCTGATATGAGACCTCGTAACTGCAAATATATAGAGAATACTAGGTCGGTGCCAAATAAAGCAAAGTTTATTTTGCGAAGCTTAGAAAATCTGAACCACGAGCCTTTACGAGTGGTTCAGATTTTCGTGCCGAGAAAAATAAACTTTGCTTTATTCGGCACCGACCTAGTATTCGATTTATCCCATCAATGTTCTTTGTCGAATTTAGTTCATTAGAAATAGAATAGGAAAATCGAACTACACGGAAAATCTCAAAGTTATTTTAAGCAAACATTGTTTCATTATTTAAATCGTGCCGAGCCTAATACATTACAAAAAGATCAGTAACTAACCTGTTTTTCTGTTAATCATACTTATATGTCCCCGATTTTTAAGGAATAATGCAAAAAACACACTAAACAAGTGCAGCTTTAGCGTGAAAGAACATGCATTGTGTTGTATGATGTGTAAATAATGACGTCACGAGTACGCGCACTTAATATTTGTAAATAATGTTTTTTTTGCTTTTTGAGTTGCATTATGTGTTAAAAATATATTACATCTTGGTATCAAATTGTTTGTTTTGTTGAATCTGATTCGATTTTACTAAAAATGATTACTTTATAGTTGATTCCGAGTAACATGACCATTCTCCGCCGCGCGTGACAGCTATATTTCATAAGGGTGTCACGATACGCTCACCTTACGATACGATACGTATCGCGGTACAGTGTGTACGATACAATACGTTTCGCGATACGTATCGTCAGATGAAAACAACATACAAACCATTTAAAACCATTTTTCAATTTGATTTAAAGACCTCTAAATATTTGTCATACAATATACAAAATAACATGTAATGTCATGAAAGTACACGAATTGACAATCAGTTATTATTATTTACAAATCTAAAACTTTGATTAAATATGAACACGAAATTATGAATGTGTTTAAAAAATACGGACTGCTTTATGTTTCTTTTACTTCGATAGATTATTTAAGTTAAAAATAAAACGTGTTTACCAAATAGTCAAACTGGCTATCTTTGCTTGTGCCGTAAAAAACCTCCAAGCGCAATTCGCAGAACCAGTCAAATATTGCACCTTGTTTCGTGACGTAGTCGACACATCATATTTTTGAGTGGCTGAAATTTAATTTTAATGATTTTAAAGAATTTGCGAAATCCTCAGCGGAATCACAAAATTTCGGCTCCTGCTTTGGAAATTCTTAGCGACTTAAGTTGTTATATAAAGCAAATGTTTACACGAATTATAAACGCCTACCACTTTCTTACTGATAACACAAAATGCTTCCATATTTTTTATTAGAAGCTCGGTGGAGGTGATTTCAGTTAAACTTCCGCCATTTTTTGGGGGGCGAATTTCAGTTACTTCCCTTGAAATGCGTCATGAAAAATGCCGTACCGTACCATACCGTACGGACTCAGAGGCGTATCGTGAACCGTACCGAGGGGAGACTATTACGATTTACCGTCCTACGGAGTACCGTGACACCCTTAATATTTCAGCACTGCCGAAATAGAGGAAAATGTATTCCACAGTGGTTTATTTCGACAATGCACGTCTGATGATGGGATAAAAAACTTTGTCAAAGTTGTCCAAACGAAATGACGTACCTATAGGTGAAATGACGTTGCAATATTCGCTACGGCTTTTCGCCCGACAAAAAAGCCAACAATCAAGCTACAACATTTTGTCATGTGGCTTTTTCAAGGACTCCTAATGGCGTAGGGCTACGAGATATAGCCCAAAACACGCACCAGACTTCATATATTCGGAAAAGACGAAAAAAAAAGAGAAAATTTTGGAGCTACGAGGTTTGAGAACGACAGCGACGCTGTGTTCACATTTAAAATAGCTGCGGCCTTCGTATTAATGCATTATGCCAAAGTTATGTTGTTCGGGACTTAATATAATAAATATTTATTTCTTGAGCTAAATTTGGAGCAGCGCAGCGTCGCTGTAACGGACATATTATTTTGTTAAAAACGTATTTTTTGTTTTGCCATATCAATTATCAATTATTAGGACCGGTTGATTATTCGGACAAATTTCAGGACTAAAGACAGCGCAACGCCAAGTTATTCTGGTGGACATTCTGGGAGTGGACAAACTGCCCACTTCGTTCGCGTTCATGCTGACCACTGAGGGACTGGCGACGCTGATTGGACCCCCTGTTGCCGGTAGGGATTTTCGTTGCCATAACTATGGGCAGTTGTAGGCAAGGACTTACAACTTTTTCTCTTAAGTGTAAACTATTGTAAGCAAAAATGCAATAAAACGCGGGTAAGGCAGTGGCATTGACACACCTTTTTTATTGGAGAATACAATGGTTTCCTCATGTCAACCTATAGGGATTGATAGTAAGTTACGGAAATCATTTGTTTTTCTTATTTTAATTTATCACATTCATTTGAGTAAAAGATATGGTTGGCATCTAATCTAAACATTGCGGGTGTGTTACTAATTACAGTGGAACAAGTAACATAATATTCCAGCTAAACAATAACCATGTTTAATTGGACAAATATATGAGTATTGATCTCGGAAACCGGAGCTGTGGGTATGTGTGTCTAAGTTAGCCTGTGAAGTCCGCACATGCTCATCAGGTACGAAGCTTTCCGATAAACTGATATTTTGCTTAGAAGAGACTTTCTTTTTATTAAAAAAAATAATAAAAGTGTCGTCCATGTTAAGCCTGTGTGGACTGCACTGGTTGATATGGGACAACTCTAGGCACATGCAATATGCCCCGGCTTCCTAGAGTGAAGCTCAATACGCCCCGGTTTCCTAGAGTGAAGCTCAATACGCCCCGGTTTCCTAGAGTGAAGTTCAATACGCCCTGGTTTCCTAGAGTGAATCTCAATACGCCCCAGTGTCCTAGAGTGAAGCTCAATACGCCCAGGTTTCCTTGAGTGAAGCTCAACATGCCCCAGTCAATACGCCCCGGTTTCTTAGAGTGAAGCTCATATTAAATACCAAACTTCCACGTTCGTAATCATAGCTTACTTATTGTAAAATGTCACGTTATACTGCGATTGCCCCCTGATCTGGTACCATATCTACTCAGAATCCTAAATCATGATGAAATATTTGTGGACATTTTTTAAATGATTAATTGCGATATCGTTTTTGGAAAACCCAACGACCGCCTGTCTTACTGACCTTACAAAATATGATATAGCATCACACTGGGTAAGTACATTCACATTTTGCTTATAACGCAGCAATATCGCCAATCAAAAAACACCAGACATTCGTACATTCATGTGTGTGAAATTTCGAGTTTATTTACAGGTCACACTGCGTCTTGACGACTGAATCTATGAGCAGATCTGCTTTGCGTACATTAATATATGTTTGAGGCTATGTAAAGGACACCTATGGCATATACGACTATTCGTTCTATTTCAGGTTATTTAAAGAATACATATGGCATATACGACTATTCGTTCTATTTCAGGTTATTTAAAGGACACCTATGACATATTCGACTATTCGTTCTATTTCAGGCTATTAAAAGGACACCTATGGCACATACGACTATTCGTTCTATTGTTGCAGGCAATTTAAAGGACACCTATGGTAAATACGACAATCCGTTCTATTGTTGCAGGCTATTTAAAGGACACCTATGGCGTATACGACTATTCGTTCTATTTCGGCGGTTGCGCCATTTTGTTTGGCGCCATGATACTGGCGTGTGGAAATATTAGGAATTATATCACGAAGAGACACAAAAAGAAAAGCAACACGGCGGGTGTCGAAAACGGAGGTAGAACATTGAAGGCTCAACCATCACTGTAATTTTTCTATTGGAATTCATATTCTAGTAAAAGATAAGCAATATGCTGTTGGAATTGCAAGCAATATTGGAATTAATGGATACTGGCCAAATATAGCTACGAGTAAACATGCTTTTCTTGTTTTCTGTCTATGTTTTAAAGTGTGTGGGCATTATCGATATTTCCACTATAGTGCAATACATCACATATTTACTTAAGACATAAACATATTCGATTTACGTTTAACATATTTGAGGATTACAGCGTGTATGACCTTCCGCAACAAAAACAGAAACGCATATGTTCAATCATTTGAAGTTCAATTAACTTCATAAATACATGTAGTAATATACTAATTTTGGAATGGAATCGTTGCGATCAGTGACCAGTCATTATTGATATACTAATGTCTCTCACGGATTGGCAATTTTTGAATTCAGGTATATATTTTAACAATATGTGTAAATGACCACATAAGGATGTTTCATATCAAATATGACAATTCTGGGTTAGAGGCTTTTGGCCTGGGGCGTAGCACCAATGCCATAGTAATGATACACATTTCTGAGAGTCAGAATTGGCTGGCTCTCAAAATCAAAATTCCCATAAGTCCGATTTACCACTTAATTCATGCGGATTAAAATTAGTTCTTCAAAGATCTCAATAACCCGCCTTGTAAATACAGAACATCACTATAAAACATAACAGTGTTGCTAAGCATTGGCTACGACATAGTTTTTATTGTTTGCATATTCACGCGAGAATAAGTTTCTCACTTGACGGTCTATTGACGGTCTATGCCGAAAAGATACGAGTGTTTACGGAGACAGTAAGAAGAATTTTTTTCTAAGACATTTTTTAAGACATTATATTTGGTATTTAGAAACATATTAAAAATATTGTTATTTTATTTTGCGTTAACAAGACATCCCAGAAAAAAAGAAAATGAAAAAACAACAAATTTTCACGATCATTCTCGGAAATAGACGAAGTAACCGGATATGGTACCGTATTTCACTGCGCAGATCGAGCGCGCAAAGTTCTAAGTGAGACAAATTAAACAATCTGTACACCGTTCTTTATCAGAGTAAGTGGATTTTCTTTTGTATACACATTACAAAGGAAGTATGAGTGCTTTCCTGATCTGTTAATAATGTAATAAAACGCTATTTTAGGCTATTGAAAGTGATTTATTTGACGCCAACAATAACATTTTTGTGCGACCATGTTGTTGTTGTATATCTTCACCGCCTATGTAAACACACCTCTACTTGATTTTTAGAATTCATTATTGAACACATGGTTATCGTTCCCACCACCAGTATCATGTAGTTCTCCACAGGCCTTGGTACCTGTAGTATATACACATATATTGTCTGTAATTACAGTCTCTGAGCTTCTGCACTCAACCGCTAGGGTCAATCCGTATAAATTCGGACCAAGGGAGAAATTCGGACAATACTTCTTCCCAAGCACACTAAATCTAGCCCCAGGCCTTCAGCGCCAACAGCGCTTTTGATTTTAATGTTTTTAAATAATGTTTTAGCTCTGGTGACTTCAGAAGACATTAACGATTTGAACACTTGTCAAAGAAGGACACTTTACACAAAGACCTATTACCTATAGGTCTTTGCTTTAAATGATCATTCTGTGAATTTAAATGAAATCTGCAACGCAGGTTTGTAAGAATTCGTTTTAACAAGCAAATTCGTTGAATTGATATCCCCCGCCTATATGCTTATGGACACAAAAGTATTATATTTGACACTCAAACAAGCATTTTTTTCAAGATTCAAAGGGCCATAACTCTGTTATTCACAGATGGTGTACAATGCCATTTGGCGTGCATTATCCTCTTATCCATATATATACTCATACCAAATTTCAATGAAATCCGCCTAAGCACTTCCAAGATATGGCCCCGGACACAAAAGTGCCTTTAGTAAAAAGCATTTTTTCAAGATACAAAGGGCCATAACTCTGTTTTTAACAGATGGTGTACAATGCCATTTGGCGTGCATCATCCTCTTATTTATATATATACTCATAAGAAGTTTCAATGAAATCCGCAAAAGCACTTCCAAGATATGGCTCCGGACACATAAGTGCCGGACGGACGGACAACGCCAAAACCATATCCCTCCGCCTCTGGCGGGGGATAATAAGTCAACCACGGACAAACGCATGGACAACGGATAGTCTGAGGAAGATAATAAAGGCTTTAATTCAGCTCTCTATGCTCATGTGAGCTAAACAAACTGACATTTGAAATAATTCGATAAAACGTACGGACTAATATATGTAAATATATGTTTTAATATAGATCTATGATGCTTAGTTATTAGAGTTACTTTATTTGCTGTATGTCTTATTGTTAAGTTCAAGTGACCACGCTAAATTGAGAAATAATCAACATTCGATTGAAATACTTCATAATTTGCTAAACTTAGAATTTCAAACGAAATTTAGATTACAACAATGTGGTTTACATTTCCCAACCTATCAGTTTTACAATAATTGAAATGCAAGTGATTATAGTATTAAAGCATTTTGATGCATACATAGTTGTTATGCTACACCTGATGTACATTGTATTGTTGAAACCCGCTTCAAGTTCCACATGTTATTCTATACCATATGGGAACAATTAATAACAAAGAAAACAAGATATGTGTTTGTCGATATGTGTTTGTCAGAAACACTATGTCCCCTTTTGCGCCGCTTTGAAGCTATATATTTGACCTTTGACCTTGAAGGATGACCTTGACCTTTCACCACTCAAGATGTGCGGCTCCATCAGATACATATGCATGCCAAATATCAAGTTGCTATCTTCAATATTGCAAAAGTTATTGCAAATGTTAAAGTTGGCGCAAACCAACAGACCAACCAACAGACAGGGCAAAAACAATATGTCCCCCACTATAGTGGTGGTGGACATAAAAATGCTATGTTAGCGAGGAAGTACAAAATGGCCACATACTAAATGTCTGTTACGTTCATATTGTACAATACATTTGCTGAAACCAGTGCGTTCGCTACAACTGTTAAGCCTTAACGGCACTTCTTTCTTTACATGTGATAACTCATCGACGACCACCCCCTTTAAGGCTTATTGTAAACTGACCAAATAGGAGGTGATCAACTTAAACTTACTAATATTTAAAAGTTTAAAAGACAAAAACTTATTTTCAAACAAGAGGGCCATGGGGTACTGGTCGCTCACCTTTAAACAAGAGGGCCATGGGGTACTGGTTCGCTCACCCGAGTAGTACTAACATTAAGCAAGGGTCGTCAACGTTGTTTTGTAAAAAGGAAGATTTGTTGTATCGGCAGATCTATAATTATGTGTCTTAATTTTTTTTTATTTGTGTGTACATGTATGTGTTCTTCATATATACATATTGCAACAAAGATAAATGTTGGATACAAGTAATATGATGACAGTAATTTAATAATGAGCATCAACACCAAAGCCTATTAAACTACTTTTTTCACATTTTTTTTTTAAACAAAAACACATTTTTTTATTTAGCCGCTGGCTTTGAGATCACGAGATAAGCATCTCAGTATATCTAGATGTTAAAGGTTATGGCTAGGTTTTCGCAAGAACAGCTTCACAAGTGCAGTTAATAATCCTGGTTTTTGGCAAGAACAGCTTTACAAATACAGTTAGTTTACATGTAATAATGTTAAGTTATTGCAATAATAGAATTTGAGTAAAGCAGTAGAAATATACATGAAGCTTGTTCTTTATGCTCGAATATCTGCACATATATATATCATAGGCTCATAATATTTATATAATATAATATAATATAAATTTCTGTATTTGAGGATTGAAGAGTTCATTGTTTGATCTTTAAAAAAAATATATTCTGATAATTATGAAATGAAAAGCAAGTGAAATTAACACCTATTTCTTTATTGCACAATAATTCAATCAACATAACTATTAAGTATTTCACAACAATTGAATATAATTTTGCACTTTTGACATAACTGTTAAACATATTTCAAAACACATTGTCAGCAACAGGTGCTCCATTATATCTTACATCAAAGTTCACATTGACATTAACGTGTATTATGCATGCTGAAATATTATGCATCACTGGAATTTTGCATTGATAATACATGTACATGTATTAACACTTATTTCATTTAGTTAAAAAGTATTACTTGGTTGCTTTTTTTACAGTACTGTATACAACAGATCCTAAGCTACATGTATTTGGCAAAATCCCAACAATGTGGTCTTTATATACATATTATACAATATTATAACATTTTTGCATTATTTTTAAACATTTGTGTGTGTGTAAATCACAGTGTTAGTACTATAAACACGTTTTACATAAGAACTTGACATTGTTTTTTCATATTATTTGGTTTTGCTTATTTCAAATTTATTCTGTTAATATTCTCAGTGACAATATACATGTTATTAGTACTGAATGGACATTTTGTCTACCACAAAGTAATTGCAATAAATTATTCAAAGCAAAATGTGAACGTTACCCCAGCATTCAATGCTAACAAGTATGTTTAAACAAATTTAATCTAACAACATTATTTACTAAACATTTCTTTACAGTTATTTAACTCATATAAATCATGCCGCATATACTTTACTGCAGTAAGATAAATACTGATCACTAACACTAGAATGGCACGCCACAGGTATTGAAATTAACGAAAACACACACACATTTAACTGCTGCAATAACACAAGATGTTAACAGTTTCCAACACCACTTGGCATCAGTAAAACAAAACCTACTTTTTAGGTTGCAAGAAGTTATAAACTGCCACAAACGTATTTCAATTCAGTACCAGAAGCTTTTCACTGCCGCTAATGTGGGTGTGCATTTATAAGTATGACTGTATGACATACTCCCGAATCTGAGCCTACATTATGTGATATGTGCGAGAATTTCTTTCCTACTGAGCTTACAAAGCTAAAGTCAATTGGAACCCACTTTGAATTATAGCTGCAATAACCAGCTAGTAAGTTTTTAATGAAAGATATCAAATCTACGCATGGTATTGTGCTGTGTATGGAAACTAAAGTACCCGTGAGTACCCCGCCCTACTGGTATGTTGACCACAATCCAATCTCTCGTGGGTCGCATTTGAACCTGGCTCCCCAAGGTCTACTGCTGTAAAAATTATAATTTAATTTGTGTACCAGATGATTTACCCTCAAACAAACACATTCAGAGACCATGATAAAAGCTATTCACCATCAAAGGTAAATTACACTTCCATTAAAAAAAAGCTATTCATTGCCATAATCACAGTATAACTCAAGTCCCAGAATATATTCACTGTTACTTTCACAGTTTAACTCCAGTTCCAATATCTATTCACTGCCTCACTCGCATTTCTCGAGGATAAAGAGCTGTTCACCCCACCACGAGTTCACGTCTGTTGACACGTGATGCCCCACAAGCTCTCCCGACACGCCCTGGTCACCACTGACCTGCTGACCTCCACTGAGACCTTCACCTAGAGTCTTAGCTGCAAGTACACACATGTATAATGACATAACAAACATGATGACCCAGTACATGAATGTGAGCCACGCTATGGGAAAACAGGGTTTAATGCATGTGCATATAGTATTGCCCCAGATAAGCCTGTGCTGTCTGCACAGAGTAATCATGGACACAACTTTCATTTTTTATGGATTGTTTTGTACAAAAGAGTTTTCCTCTAAACAAAACTCTGGAGGAGGTGCAAACCGCACAGGCTAATCTAAACGACAAACCAAACAGGCTTATCTAAACGACAAACCAAACAGGCTAATCTAAACAACAATTAAAACAGGCTTTTCTAAACGACAAACCAAACAGGCTAATCTAAACGACAAACCAAACAGGCTAATCTAAACGACAAACCAAACAGGATAATCTGAACAACAAACCAAACAGGCTAATCTAAACGACAAACCAAACAGGATAATCTGAACAACAAACCAAACAGGCTAATCTAAACGACAAACCAAACAGGATAATCTGAACAACAAACCAAACAGGATAATCTAAACGACAAACCAAATAGGCTATTCTAAACGACAAACCAAATAGGCTAATCTAAATGACAAACCAAATAGGAAAATCTAAACGACAAACCAAACAGGCTAATCTGGACAACAAACCAAACAGGCTAATCTAAACGACAAACCACACAGGCTAATCTGGATAACAAATTACGTAAATGTATTAAGGCCTGTTTGACCACAGCCTGGTTCAAGTGTAATAACAAGTGTGATAATGAGCCAGTAAGACCAAATGCATTAAGGCCTGTTTGACCACAGCCTGGTTCAAGTGTAATAACAAGTGTGATGATGATCCAGTAAGACCAAATGCATTAAGGCCAGTTTGACCGAAGCCTGGTTCAAGTGTAATAACAAGTGTGATAATGAGCCAGTAAGACTAAATGCATTAAGGCCAGTTTGACCACAGCCTGGTTCAAGTGTAATAACAAGTGTGATGATGAGCCAGTAAGACCAAATGCATTATGGCCAGTTTGACTACAGCCTGGTTCAAGTGTAATAACAAGTGTGATAATGAGCCAGTAAGACTAAATGTATTAAGGCCAGTTTGACTACAGCCTGGTTCAAGTGTAATAACAAGTGTGATAATGAGCCAGTAAGACTAAATGCATTAAGGCCAGTTTGATCACAGCCTGGTTCAAGTGTAATAACAAGTGTGATAATGAGCCAGTAAGACTAAATGTATTAAGGCCAGTTTGATCACAGCCTGTTTCAAGTGTAATAACAAGTGTGATAATGAGCCAGTAAGACTAAATGTATTAAGGCCAGTTTGACCACAGCCTGGTTCAAGTGTAATAACAAGTGTGATAATGAGCCAGTAAGACTAAATGTATTAAGGCCAGTTTGACCACAGCCTGTTTCAAGTGTAATAACAAGTGTGATGATGAGCCAGTAAGACTAAATGTATTAAGGCCAGTTTGACCACAGCCTGTTTCAAGTGTAATAACAAGTGTGATAATGAGCCAGTAAGACTTAATGTATTAAGGCCAGTTTGACTACAGCCTGGTTCAAGTGTAATAACAAGTGTGATAATGAGCCAGTAAGACTAAATGCATTAAGGCCAGTTTGACCACAGCCTGGTTCAAGTGTAATAACAAGTGTGATAATGAGCCAGTAAAACTAAATGCATTAAGGCCAGTTTGACCACAGCCTGGTTCAAGTGTAATAATGAGCCAGTAAGACTAAATGTATTAAGGCCAGTTTGACCACAGCCTGGTTCAAGTGTAATAACAAGTGTGATAATGAGCCAGTAAGACTAAATGTATTAAGGCCATTTTGACTACAGTCTGGTTCAAGTGTAATAACAAGTGTGATAATGAGCCAGTAAGACTAAATGCATTAAGGCCAGTTTGATCACAGCCTGGTTCAAGTGTAATAACAAGTGTGATAATGAGCCAGTAAGACCAACTGCATTAAGGCCTGTTTGACCACAGCCTGGTTCAAGTGTAATAACAAGTGTGATGATGAGCCAGTAAGACCAAATGCATTAAGGCCAGTTTGACCGAAGCCTGGTTCAAGTGTAATAACAAGTGTGATAATGAGCCAGTAAGACTAAATGCATTAAGGCCAGTTTGACCACAGCCTGGTCCAAGTGTAATAACAAGTGTGATGATGAGCCAGTAAGACCAAATGCATTATGGCCAGTTTGACTACAGCCTGGTTCAAGTGTAATAACAAGTGTGATAATGAGCCAGTAAGACTAAATGTATTAAGGCCAGTTTGACTACAGCCTGGTTCAAGTGTAATAACAAGTGTGATAATGAGCCAGTAAGACTAAATGCATTAAGGCCAGTTTGATCACAGCCTGGTTCAAGTGTAATAACAAGTGTGATAATGAGCCAGTAAGACTAAATGTATTAAGGCCAGTTTGATCACAGCCTGTTTCAAGTGTAATAACAAGTGTGATAATGAGCCAGTAAGACTAAATGTATTAAGGCCAGTTTGACCACAGCCTGGTTCAAGTGTAATAACAAGTGTGATAATGAGCCAGTAAGACTAAATGTATTAAGGCCAGTTTGACCACAGCCTGTTTCAAGTGTAATAACAAGTGTGATGATGAGCCAGTAAGACTAAATGTATTAAGGCCAGTTTGACCACAGCCTGTTTCAAGTGTAATAACAAGTGTGATAATGAGCCAGTAAGACTTAATGTATTAAGGCCAGTTTGACTACAGCCTGGTTCAAGTGTAATAACAAGTGTGATAATGAGCCAGTAAGACTAAATGCATTAAGGCCAGTTTGACCACAGCCTGGTTCAAGTGTAATAACAAGTGTGATAATGAGCCAGTAAAACTAAATGCATTAAGGCCAGTTTGACCACAGCCTGGTTCAAGTGTAATAATGAGCCAGTAAGACTAAATGTATTAAGGCCAGTTTGACCACAGCCTGGTTCAAGTGTAATAACAAGTGTGATAATGAGCCAGTAAGACTAAATGTATTAAGGCCAGTTTGACTACAGCCTGGTTCAAGTGTAATAACAAGTGTGATAATGAGCCAGTAAGACTAAATGCATTAAGGCCAGTTTGATCACAGCCTGGTTCAAGTGTAATAACAAGTGTGATAATGAGCCAGTAAGACTAAATGTATTAAGGCCAGTTTGATCACAGCCTGTTTCAAGTGTAATAACAAGTGTGATAATGAGCCAGTAAGACTAAATGTATTAAGGCCAGTTTGACCACAGCCTGGTTCAAGTGTAATAACAAGTGTGATAATGAGCCAGTAAGACTAAATGTATTAAGGCCAGTTTGATCACAGCCTGTTTCAAGTGTAATAACAAGTGTGATGATGAGCCAGTAAGACTAAATGTATTAAGGCCAGTTTGACCACAGCCTGTTTCAAGTGTAATAACAAGTGTGATAATGAGCCAGTAAGACTAAATGTATTAAGGCCAGTTTGACCACAGCCTGTTTCAAGTGTAATAACAAGTGTGATAATGAGCCAGTAAGACTAAATGTATTAAGGCCAGTTTGATCACAGCCTGTTTCAAGTGTAATAACAAGTGTGATAATGAGCCAGTAAGACTAAATGTATTAAGGCCAGTTTGACCACAGCCTGTTTCAAGTGTAATAACAAGTGTGATAATGAGCCAGTAAGACTTAATGTATTAAGGCCAGTTTGACTACAGCCTGGTTCAAGTGTAATAACAAGTGTGATAATGAGCCAGTAAGACTAAATGCATTAAGGCCAGTTTGACCACAGCCTGGTTCAAGTGTAATAACAAGTGTGATAATGAGCCAGTAAAACTAAATGCATTAAGGCCAGTTTGACCACAGCCTGGTTCAAGTGTAATAATGAGCCAGTAAGACTAAATGTATTAAGGCCAGTTTGACCACAGCCTGGTTCAAGTGTAATAACAAGTGTGATAATGAGCCAGTAAAACTTAAAAACTAAAGAAAAGTAAAAAGTAAAGTAAAAAAAAACACACTTTAGTAAACTAAGACTAAAGAAAAGTAAAAACTTAGTTAACTAAGACTTAAGTATTGACATATTCACATATTTTTGTACTTTTGAAAGAACTCAATTAAAATTAGTTACTTACAAATCAATACTGCTTCGAATAGTCTTTACCCTTCAACAGCAAGTAAAAAGGTGGGGAAAAAGCCTTTTGCCGAATTAGAAATGATAGTGCCTTTACACTCTACCGCACTGGCGTTTATAATAATTTTGAATTATATATGTTATGAGTGTACTTCATGTTTTTTCCAAATTTTGGAGCAAAAGCGTTACAAATGCTTTATTATTTTAACTACATGTATTTCAATGACAATTATACATTAACGAACTAGTACTTTTAACATTTTTCTAATTAAGGAGTGTTGTTTTGTAACTTAAACAGTATGTATGCATTCGTTTTTGAATATATGAACATTCTTGGAGAAAATCATAAGAAACAAAGAACAGGCCACTTTAAGCACAGATAAAAAAAATAACAATGATATGATTTTGTACACCTTAACATATCAGTATTCTATACTAGTGGTATTGCTGATTTGAGGCTAGAGTACATGAGTACTAAACAACTGGATTCAAATGTACAGTAAGTCGATGATCGAGTTTAAAGCTTAACAAAGATGAGATGGTACAAAAAGACTCTTAAAATATACCGCTATTAAATGTACTGGTGTTAAAGGGACTTGTTCACAGCAGTGATGCTAAAATAATAAGTTTAAATAAACAGCTATTTACTGTACTGGTTTTGAAAATGTACAGCCATTTAGTATTGCTGAAAGACTTAGTTCAAAAGTTCAACTAGGAAATAAACTGGTTTAAAAGCTACATGCAATTGTTGTGATATTACAAGACAGGGTTTTCGGAAATTGTATAGCGAGTAGATAATCATATTGTTTTGTAGCTACACAACTGTTTTTTCACCACTTTGGAAAAGGAGCAAAGACTAAAATTGGGAATAGGGTGTTGCATTTTTGTATGTGTGCCAACCAACACTTTAAAATTGAAAATACAAGATTGTATATTCAGGGCGTGTCCAAAGAGCTTGTGGGGCACTGTGTGTCAATATAATCATTAATAAGGTTCAACTTAAAGAGCCAAATCGGGAAATATACTAAATGTTGCAATTTACAATAAATGTAATATATATAAAACAAAAATCCAGATTTTTTTATTATTGAAACCAAAAAACCATTTTTGGCAGTCATTTGTGTAAACTATATACTTTTTGCAAAAGGGAATGGGACAATATTTCGGCCCAAATTTTGACAATTTTTTTACTATACACATACATGTGGATGTACTCAGTCTGTTTGATTTCTTCTTCACACCCATGCGGTCCTTCTCTCTCAAAGAGGCGTCACTGATCTGAGGTGTCAGGTACCGGCGCAGGTTGGGAGACTTTGAAAAAAGACAATGGACATTTTCATTCGCAATGAAAATAGTGTTTGTCTTTTGACAACAAAAATGTACACACGGTCTAAAATTATCAATAAAGATCATATAAGTTTTCATTCATTAAAACAAACATTATTATAAGGTTTGAAACATTTGGTCAGCAAGGTATCTAGCTTATATTGCTCACAAAGACATGCACTATTTTTTTACATTTAAAAGTCATAAAAAGTGGCACAATTTTTTAATTTTGCAATACATTTTCTTACCGATAAAAAGTGGGGGGATGGGTGCTCAACAACATATAATAATAACTATTTCATTGATAGAATAATTTATTTCTATAGGAAATGTCACAATTTAATTAATTCATTATTGACATGATTGACTCTTTCATGATGTGATGGTTCAGTTTGAATATAGAAAAGCATTTCTCAATAGCAAAGGGTATTGATGTGGGCAGAGAAGGAGATTAGCTAATACTATATAAGGTGACTTCTGCTCATACATGGGCACATATTCACCAACCAATCCTTTAATTTAAGTCTAAAAATACAGAATATTTTAAAAACTGTAATTTTATGAAACTACTTAAAATTTAAGTCAAGCATGGCAGTTAACACCAACAAATCTTCTTTGTGTAAAATATTTTTATAATAAAAGCACCATTTTTAGTCTGTATAAATGCACACTCTGATGTATTTTTATTAAGTGCAAGACTATTCTTTATTCTTATGTCTAAGAACTGTTGGTAAGTACGGACCCCTTATCAAAGAAAGTCGGATCTGTCCCTATCAAAACTACTGCCACTGTTGCTGACCTTTGATGTGGGTGGTGGGGGCTCAATGTGGATATTGGGGGGGTTCAGCTCCACGGTTCCCTTCTTGCGGCTGCGGGGCATGGCAGCCGGTTCCTCTCTCACACTGCCCTCACTGCTTTCTGCCGTGCTGGCTGCTTGCTCTGTCACTGTGAACAACGGCTCATTCATGGCTCTCAAGTTGAGGATCAGGTTTGAGTGGTTCTTCTGCAGTAGACAAGAAGACTTTGACACATCTGTAGTCCCTTAGAAAATCGAATACAATTAAAGACCTTTCTTATTAGATTCAAATTTTAAAGGCTTCATTTCCAAGCTTTCGATACTGATGAGCAGCAAACAGCATAAAACCTGAACAGACTGTGACTTACTGAAGGGTTGAGGATCAGGTCAGAGCAGTTTCTCTGCAGTGGCCCAATAGAGTTCCTAAATTTACAACTGAGTTAGACAGAAAGTGATGTCCATGTGGCCCAATAGAGTTCCTAAATTGACTAATGAGTGAGACAGAAAGTGATGTCCATGTGGCCCAATAGAGTTCCTAAATTGACTACTGAGTTAGGCAGAAAGTGCTGTCCATGTGGCCCAATAGAGTTCCTCAATTGACTACTGAGTTAGGCAGAAAGTGATGTCCATGTGGCCCAATAGAGTTCCTAAATTGACTATTGAGTTAGGCAGAAAGTGATGCCCATGTGGCCTAATAGAGTTCCTAAATTGACTACTGAGTTAGGCAGAAAGTGATGTCCATGTGGCCTAATAAGAGTTCCTAAATTGACTACTGAGTTAGACAGAAAGTGAAGTCCATGTGGCCCAATAGAGTTCCTAAATTGACTACTGAGTTAAGCAGAAAGTGATGTCCATGTGGCCCAATAGAGTTCCTAAATTGACTACTGAGTTAAGCAGAAAGTGATGTCCATGTGGCCCAATAGAGTTCCTAAATTGACTACTGAGTTAGGCAGAAAGTGATGTCCATGATAAGCCTGTGCGGACTGCACAGCAGGACAATCTGGGAGGACATTATATGCACATGCATTAAGCCTCTGATCAAATAGACTACAAACTTGGGTGGAAATTACATTATGCTTATACAGTAAGCCACAGTTTATTTGTGGGTTTATTTTCAATGCTAAATTGGTGCGCATGAATGCTTCATGCAATCCCATTTATATCGAATTCCTTGGAAAAACTGATTTCCAGAGCTTTTTATTAATAACCATTAAGAGGTACAATATACCAAACACATGTTTTGGTTAACTTAAATTAAGTTTTCTTTAAACGACGATTTTTTAAATTTGACATTGTTCTTACTATTTAATTCTGTATATCTAAATTTAAGAGATAAAAGCTGATGTAAACATTTTTCATATGCATTAAAAATAAGTAAATACTTGTGTTTTGCTCGGGGAAAATGCATGTGTGTAAAGTGTCATCCCAGAGTAGCTTGTACAGTCCCAACACACGTATCAGGAATGACACTTTCTGCCTAAACTAAACTGAAGTGACTTCCTTTAAATGAAAACTAACATAAAAGTGGAAAGTGTCATCCCTGATAAGCCTGTGCAGACTGCAAAGGCTAATTTTGCATTACACTTTACGCATATGGATTAAGCCCAGTTTTCCCACCACGAAGCACAAATCAATACTTACCATTAAGATATTAGTGCACAAAATGATCCAATACTCAAGCTTCCTGAGATGCACAAACAACAGCTATTTACCGCCCATATTCGTTAAAGACACTTGTATCACTTAAAAGATGACATTTTGTGGTATAAATCAACAATTTTTCTCTACAACATTTAACAAAAGCATTACTGCAACACTATAAAGATCAATCTTGCTCAAATTTCATAAAAAAAATTCAAGAACAGCCAAATAAGTCAAATAGTGATTTAACTCAATTTTTTAAAGAAAAAAATCTTGACCAACGACTGAGTTTTCATGTTACACCTACCGCTCTAATACGTTTTAGACACTTGTCAAGCCAGTTCCTGATGGTCTGTTTGGCGACCTCCTCCTCTATAGAGAACTCCAGATCCTCCCTGGCCAGCAACTCCTCCAGCTGCAGAGACTTGCGAATGTCCACTGACCGGTAGGACAACATGCTGCAAGAAGCATTTCAGTTAAATTGATATCCAATGCTGAATTTTGTAAATGAATGCAGAACTTAGTCCAACATCGATGAATTTTGTTAATGAATGAGTGCAGAACTAAAGAAAATGTGTAAGTGAAGGATTAAATTCCATAAAAATTGAGTCAATTTTTTTTAAAGTAAAAAAACAACAAAGGGCAATAACTTTTATTTTATAAAGTGTAGGATTATGGTTCTTGTTCATGGCTATTCTCCTCATCGATATCTATACAACCATGAAGCTTTATGTTGAAATCATGTATAGTATCTGAGATATAGCCCGTTAAATTTACATCATACAATAACAACAATGGGCAATAATTCTTACTTAAAAAAGTGTTTGTTTCTGGTCATGTCCTCTGATTGGTATGATTGTGTTTCTGGTCGTGTCCTCTGATTGGTATGATTGTGTTTATGGTCATGTCCTCTGATTGGTATGATTGTGTTTATGGTCATGTCCTCTGATTGGTATGATTGTGTTTATGTTCATGTCCTCTGATTGGTATGATTGTGTTTATGGTCATGTCCTCTGATTGGTATGATTGTGTTTATGGTCGTGTCCTCTGATTGGTATGATTGTGTTTATGTTCATGTCCTCTGATTGGTATGATTGTGTGTATGTTCATGTCCTCTGATTGGTATGATTGCATAGGCTAATCTGTGACAACCAATTATGCACATGCATTAAGCTAGTATGAGACTCTTGGGACATCCAGGGACCGATGGGACAACATGCTTTAACAAGCAAAATTGTGATATTGATATATCCCCGCCAAATAAAATACATTACTTGATTAGTGCAGAGAGGTCGATATATATATCTATGCACCTATTTAGATTCATCTTGAAATCTTGCTTAGTATCTAAGATAAAGCTGTGAAAATGTACATCATACAAAAACAACAAAGGGCAAGAACTCTTACTTAAGAAAGTGTAGGGTTATGGCTATGGCCACTGACGGGTATGACAACAGTTTTTAGCCTTGCTTCCTTCCAGCATGTGATTTAAGAAAGTTCCCTACCCCCTTACAATGTTTAAAAAAATCTTCATTTGTACATAAATCCATACATGTTAATAACTATTTGTAAAAAAATTGTTGACAAAGCAGTGTTTGTTTTCCTTCTTTGGACGGGTCCAGCACGGACCCGTTCCAATGACCTACAGACCCGTTCCCAAAATGAACCGGACCCGTCCCAATTTCCCAAAAAATACAAAAAATCCCAATCAAAATCGAGTTAACAATCCCCAAAAACGCCAACTTGACGTATTTCGAGACCATTTTAACTTGCGGTTGATTTGACTTCTCAATCATTGACTGGTTTAAACATTTAATGTTACATTTTGTATATTAAATACATGTACGTGTATGTTATTGCGAAATATAAGCCAGTCTGAATTTTCATATGCTTTCGGCAATATTCGCCATGAGTGACAATAGTAAGTATAACAGAAAGAAATTAATGACTAGTGAAGTCAAAAGCAAATCGTTAAGCGATTTTGGCTTCGTAAAAAGTTTGGCGTCTGTTTCGTCCACCCATTCCCCTAAGTACACTGCAACAAAAATTGTCACACTTAGTGCTCTGATAAGGCTATGCGGCCTGGAGGTGTCTGGACTCTCATCAGCCAAGAAAGACGCCATTCTTAATGTATATAAAGCAGATAAAAACAAAGAAATCTGTCTGTAACAACATGTTGTTGTTTGTGCAAGACTGTGAATCAAAGTTTATGTTGCTTTCCCGTGTCATTTAAAGCTGACCAAAGTTAACAAAGTCATTAAAATACCATTTTTCAATTGGTACATTTCACAACTTTATTTTTCCCAATTGGGAGATTTCGCTACTCGTTTTTTTCCCAATTTGGTGATTTCACGATGCAAAAAAATTACAATGGCATGGGAACGGACCCGTTCTCAATTGGGTGAAAAAAATCACTGCATAGTAAAAGTGGAAATGAGCTGCAAGGAGGAGAAATCACGCCCCTGTTTATTGCATTCTATTTCCTACCTAAGAACATCATGGAAGGTTACATCTCCCCCGTTATGCAGTCTCTCCAACTCATAGCACATGTGCTTGAAGAGCAGCTTTTCCTTCTCCAGGTCGACCTCTAGACGACCTCTCAGCAGCCTCAGGACATACCTCACCCGATGGACTGGGATCAGGCCCTGAATGGGAAAGGCTTATGGTGACAAGCTGAATGATTCTCTTAGTATGCACATAGGTCAAACCTATTTATTTACTGGGATAAGGCCATGAATTGCAAAGTCTTGTGTAGACTAGCACATGCAATAAGCCCAGTTTTCCAAGAACAGGGCTTAACCCTTTCAGTGCGGGAACCGAATTTTAAAGGCCTTTGCAAACAGTTTGGATCCAGATGAGACGCCACAAAACGTGGCGTCTCATCAGGATCCAAACTGTTTGCTATTCTGATAGTATTCTTTGAAAAAAATCGAAGAAAATGCTAATTTTAGAAATTCAGCAGACGACATTTTAGCAGACGACAAATTTCCCAGCATGCAAAGGGTTAATGCATGTGCTAGTCTACACAGGGTGATAAAGGGACAACACATTCCACCTAAACTGGATTTTTATTTTCATTTATAATATGAGTTTTGTTCTGTGAAAGCATAAAGTGTCATCCCTGATGAGCCTGTCAAGTCTGCAGCTTAAGTAAGGATTGAATGAGATGATTATCACAAATGCCAGATAAAGCTGTTTTTTAAAGCTTACCGTAATTACTTTAAGTTTTCGGACACTAAAAAATAATTAATTTTTTTCGTGTCTGAAAATTTAGATACCAAAAATATTTAAAAAATACAGGTGTCCAAAAATGTATAGAGACAAAAATTAAGGTGTCCAAAAATTATAATAACATTGAAATACATACAATAAATCAATGTTAAATAATTTTTTTGTGATTAACTCTTCTTTTTCTGCTTAAAAAAAAACAAAAAAACTTCACAGCTATGCTAACTCTTGCCTGAAATGATATAGAAGAAAAAACGTATTAACAAAAAACATTCTGTTTCAAATGCTGTTCGGTGCAACCATTACTTTCTACCAGTATACAGTCATGGTTATTTACCTAATTATGCGAATAAAATTGTCAATTGCCCTCACGCATTAACCTGCACAATTTTATGACCTTTATCCCGTTGTAAATCTATTATCGAAGTATCACAAGATAAGCAAAAACAGGGCCGAAGTCTGTAGGAAAGCGTGGTTAATATACTATCTGATAATTAAGAGACATTAATTATGGACGAAAACTGGTATGTCAGAAAATTTTGAGTCACAAAAAAATTATTATTTTTGCTTAAAAAGAGGGATTGGGTGTCCAAAAACTTAGAGAGTCTGAAAACTTAGAGTTATTACGGTAATATACTAAACAGGTTGTGCAAGATTTGATTAAGCTAAAAGTTTCAGCTTGATACAGCTCATTATTTAAAAAAAGACTTGATACAGTTTACATATAATTCATGATATAATTTACAATTTCAGTAAGTAAGTATGGCTTGACATTGCTTGCAATGTGTGTAAAGATTGATAATTGGTATAGTGTCAGTAAGATTTTATATGGCTTACAATATAAGTAAAGCTTAACATAGCTTGAAGTCTTAAAGGTTTGATATATGTTAATGTCTCAGAAAGATGAGATACGACTTTCAGTTTCAGCAGAACTTGACATAGTTTAAAGTGTCAGAGAAGCTCAAAATAGCTTATAGCCTCAACAAGGCTTGATGTAACTTACAGCCTGGGCAAGGCTTGATATAGCTTACAGTATCAGCAAGGTTTGATATATCTTATAGTTTCAGCAAGGCTTGATATAGCTTCAAGTCTCAGCAAGGCTTGATATAGCCTATAGTCTCAGAAAGGCTTGATAAAGCTTACAGCCTCAGCCAGGCTTGATATAGCTTACAGTATCAACAAGGCTTGATATAGCCTATAGTCTCAGAAAGGTTTGATATTTCTTATAGTTTCAGCAGGGCTTAACATAGCTTGAGGTCTCAGCAAAGCGTGATGTAGCATACAGTATCAGCAAGCTGTGTTATATCTTATAGTTTCAGCAAGGCTTCATTTAGCATACAGTGCCAGCAAGCCTTGATATAGCTTAAAGTCTCGGCAAGGCTTGATTAAGTTTACAGTATCAGCAAGGTTTGATATAGCTTACAGTATCAGCAAGGTTTGATATAGCTTACAGTCTCAGCAAGGCTTGATATGACTTACAGTCTCAGAAAGGCTTGATACAGCTTACACTCTTAGCAAGGCTTGATATAGGATATAGCTCATAGTTTTAATGAGGCTTGACATAGCCTATAGTCTCAGCAAGGCTTGATATAGCTTAAAGTCTTGTTAACACTTCACAAAACCTTCAATTAAGACTATTTTCAGGCCAATAAGAACACATCCCCCACCTTTCTGTTAATATCTACAATGTTCCATGTGTTCTGAAATTGTCTGACATCATTGTGGCTGAGCAGTGCATCTTCTTCATTGGAGTAAAACAGGGAGAAGTTCTCCATAATGATGGCTGAAACACAGTAAAGAGGGCTGAAATTATATTACTAAAGACAAAGTAGAACATGGATAAATGTTCATAAATTGTGGCTAAAATAGTCTAAGACATAGAAGAACAAGGACAAGCCTTACCACTGCTAACATTTATGGTGGGCACAAATCTTTTTTGAGAAAACTCTTAACCTTTGTTCTCCGTACAAGAAATATTGATGGTATAAGTGTGGGAAACCATGGCCGAAACGCTAGTTTCTAACCATGTTACACAGTACCATATCAACATGATTATGTCTGTTTATGTAAAGCTCTTTCTAAATAATATATATATATATTGGCTTTTTAAAATAAATACACTATATATCAACCTAAGCAGACAGCCCAGTCCTCCCTTCCAGGGCTACAAACTAACATTTTCAGAACAATTGCCCACATTTGTTCTTTTGGTTCGTATCATATGAAGGACATGGGAGTTTTGCTCCTGAGCTTTAGGTTATCTATATCCCTTCACTCACCCACAAGCAGGTTTAGGACTATATAGGTGATGATCACATAGAAGGAGAAAAAGAATATCCTGGAGGCGGTCGTGTTGCCACAGTTGGTCTCCCAGAAGCTGTTACCCTCCTTGTACGTGCAGAACGGTTTCCAAACCTGTAACAAATAACACATGAAATAAGTTTTTTCTTCTTGTAAAATTCCTAAAATATTTAGGTAAAACTTAATTATTTTAACTCAAATTTGTTTGAAGCCTTTCTCTGAGAACACTGGGCTTAATGCATGTGCTTAAAGTGTTGTCCCAGATAAGCGTGCCCAGTCCCCATGGGCTTATCAGGGATGACTCTTTCCGCTTTTATGGTATTTTTTGTTTGAACAGTCTCTTCTAAAGGAAATTTCGGCCCATTTTTTTCAGAAAGGGCTCATATTATTATACGCTTCTTACCATGCAGTCATGCATGATCTTGTTCCAGTCTTCTCCTGTCACAATTCGGAACAAGGTTGTTACTGCGTGGGCCGTAGTCTTGAAGTTGGCATGCCTGAAATAGACATACAATAACCAGAACAGTGTTGGTATGGAATAGCCCGTAGTATTAAAGTTTGCATGCCAACAATTACAATAAATGCACATACAAAAACCAGAACAGTGTTGGTATGGCATAGCCAGTAGTATTGAAGTTTACATGCCAACAATTACAACAAGAAAACGTCGGAGACGGGTGATGCTCCCCAAATGTTTTTTTTTTCACAATATTGCATGATATATTCAGATAAAAGGAAACATCTAGTAGTTGGGGGGACAAGAATTGCACTATATGTACAGTTTATAGAAATTTCAAAGGGCCATAACTCTGTAAAAAATCATCCGACTAGAACCTGCTGATAATATGCACATCTCCTCTTGGTAGTGAAGCTTCCCATAAAGTTTCATTGAATTCCAGTCATTAATTGCTGAAAAATAGCCCGGACAAAAATTTTGCATTGACGGACGGACACACGGACAGACGAAGCCGCGACTATATGCTCCCCCCAACAATTTTGGGGGAGCATAATAAATGAACATACAATAACCAGAATAGTGTTGGTATGGCATAGCCCGTAGTATTGAAGTTTGCATGCCAACAATTACAATAAATGGACATATAATAACTTGAACAGTGTTGGTATGGCATAGCCCGTAATAATGTCTGCATGCCAACAATTACAACAAGAAACTGTCAGAGACGGGTGATGCTCCCCAAAGGTTTTTTTGTCACAATATTTCACTATATATTCAGATAAAAGGAAACTTCTTGAGGGGCATAACTTTGGACAAAATAATACGATGGATGGTTTAGCAACTTAAAAATTTCAAAGGGCCATAACTCTCTAAATAAATCATCTAACCAGAACCCACAAATTACATGCGCATCTCCTCAAGGTAATTAAGCTTCCCAAAAAGCTTCATTGAATTCCAGTCAGAAGTTGGGGGGACAAGAATTGCACAATATGTACAGTTTATAGAAAATTTCAAAGGGCCATAACTCTGTGAAAAATCATCCAACCAGAACCGGCTGATAATATGCACATCTCCTCTTGGTAGTGAAGCTTCCCATAAAGTTTAATTGAATTCCGGTCATTAATTGCTGAGAAATAGCCCAGACAAAAATTGTGCACGGACAGACACACACACGCACGGACAGACGAAGGGGCGACTATATGCTCCCCCAAAAAAAACATTTGGGGGAGCATAATAAATGGACATATAATAACCAGAACAGTCTTATGACATAGCCGGTAATATTGAAGTTTGCATGCCAAAAATTACAATAAATGGACAAATAATAACCAGAACAGTGTTGGTATGGCATAGCCCATAGTATTGAACTTTGCATGCATGCAATTACAATAAATGGACATACAATAACCAGAACAGTGTTGGTATGGCATAACCCCTAGCATTAAAGTTTGCATGCCAACAACTACAATAAATGGACAAACAATAACCAGAACAGTGTTGGTATGGCATAGCCCGTAGAATGGAAGTTTGCATGCCTGCAATCAGTAACCAGAAAAGTATAGCTAAAGATTGCTAGAGATTCATACATGTATAAGTTCTGATGAAGATTATAAGATAACAAAGTTCGAAGATTTTAATATAACAAAATTATTTTGAAAACATTTACAATGGTTCTGCTAAAGATTGTAAGATAACAAAGTTTGAAAGATAAACAACTCCAGCTGTAGTAATTGATATAAGAAAGTAAGCTGAAAGTGTGAAGACTATAAGATACACACAAAGTGAAGTGTATAAGAACCCACCTGCCAAGGTCATATCCGTATTTAACGTTGCCAAAGAGCAGGACCCCAGTGTAGGCGTAGAAGAGCATTAGGAAGAACATCCCCATGATGATAAAGAAACTCTTGAACACGGACATCATGACAGTCTGGGACAACATCTTCAGTGTGGCCTGCAAGGGACGACAGGATTGTTATTAGACTGTATGAGTCCTGATCTGGGAAAACTGGGCTTAATGCATGTGCCAAAGTGTCGTGCCTCACGGAAGACACTTTCCGCCTATACTGGATTTTTCTTTTAGAAGAGAAAACATTTAAAGGAAAAACAATTAAAGCGGAATGTATCATTCCTGATCAGTATGTGCTGACTGATGCAGTGTCCGAAAAATTTCTTATTTTTCAGGTAGCCCACTGGGCTACCAATAAAAATATTTGGTAGCCCATAAATTTTTCCTGCAAAATGATAAGAGGCAGGTTTTCATCTTTATTTAATTTCTTCATTTACATATACATAATATATATACATTCATATACATAATACAGCAAGTAGTCTGATGTACACAGTCAATATCGTAAATTAATGATACAGTACAGGCACCGTGTACTTAAATGTAGATGTACCAAAGAAAATCATATACTACATGTAGATATTACATGTATGTGCACATGTATGTGTACTTAAATTCGGACAGCACGTTAAGTCGGAAACGTAAATAAAGCGTTTAGATGATCAATACGATTGACTTGTATGGTGTTAATCAATTCAATTGCCCTTTTTAACAACAAATACCGAGTTTTAAGAAATCAAGAGTATTAAATCATTTATTTACTTCTGTCCCACGATGTTAACAGTTTTTTACGACACTTGTGTGCAGTCAGTATACAATACAATAATTGTTTCAATAATGAAGGAACTGATACAGCGTAACGGTAACGATACAGTGTGTTTACATTATATTTTATTAAGAGGAAATGTCAATGACAAATAATTCGCGAGATACCCCGGTACTTTAGTTGAAATTCACAACGAAACTTTTAATGGAAATTAAAAGATCTCAATGTTGTACCCGCTACGAAATTTTTATTTACAAATAAATACACCCACGCCAATTTTCACGTGCTTTTTATCTGGACAAAGAACTTCATTTATTAAATGTAGAATTTGGTAACCTTACATAGCTGTACACAACGCGTGCAAACCGTGGCAAGTGATTTACGCATGTTGCAATACAACGGTCCTGATTGGGAGCTTATTTCATCATATCTTTAAATAGAATCATATGCCAAAATTCATTTGACACTTAAGAAAATTTCAAACGTTTGTGTGTATGACTCTTATCGTCTATATTACCCACCCATAATTTGGTTTTAAAAATATAAATCGGGCATATATGGGATTATTGATTTACAGTCGATCAATCCAATTATTAATTGACTATGCTAACTAATTAGCAGGTGTTAACCGCTTCACACCGTTGTAATTAATATTCATTTTCGGTTTCGTTACCGTTTTGAAGAATCCGCTATAATTTTGATTTATTTAATGTTCGGCGTCCTTGGATATTTAACGACATCAAAATCATTGTCGCTATTACTCATTGTTGCGGTTAACAAAGAATTCCAAACTGCGAAATGATGTTGCATCATGTGCGCCAACTATCCAACCGGCTCTCATTATGTTATTAGCAGACGACAAATATTGATTAAAATACACTGTTACTGTTTACGACATGACCGCAAGTGATCGGTGACTGATTAGATAATTGATTGCACTTTGTTATCGGATTATAAGTAATACACAGTGTACAAACACATGGTCAGCGTGTTTATTCTACGTATGTCTGTCAATAAACCGGGCTACCACTTTTAAAGATTTAAAGTAGCCCGGCGGGCGTCAGCTTGAAAATTTCAGTAGCCCCATGAAAAATTTCGGTAGCCCCCGGGCTCCGGGCAATGGATTTGTCGGACACTGTGATGGCAAGGCTTATCTGGGATGGCACTTGAAGCACATGCAATGTACCGAGTTTTCCTAAATTTCTCATATTTATTGTTGCCTGGAAGGGATATCATATTACGGTAATTATAAGCTGGTATAATAACATTATAACATAATTGGAACCAAAGTGAATTGAAATTTCGCAGGGTTTTCCTGCAAATCTTGCAAGGACATTGCACCTCGACAACCTAATAGTATCTGTTTTTGAACAAGGAAATTAAAACTGATCATGCTGATTTTTGATAAAATTAAAATGAAACTTTCAACCTTTCCTCAGGCATGAATAATAAACATGAAGCCTAATGATAAAAATGAAATTTATTTCAGCTTCTTTACACCCAAGAGTATAAATTAACTATTAAACATGTTGTAAAAATTCGGAGGTCCATTTTAATACACTCAGCCAAGATTGTACGCACATGTTTGCCAAGGATTGTGAAGAAACGCAGGATGATAACGAGGGATCCAAACACGTAGCTTGCCCTCTCCACATCCTGCAAGTACAAATGTACATTTCATAAACAGATCTTAGGGTGATCTTAATTTCGATTCTTAAGGTTCGGTTGTACGCTTATCTTAAGTACTTTAAAGCATTTTATCAAAGAAACCTCAGCTAGGATATCGTAAGATTTTTTAGGAACACTTCCATTGGGTAGTATCAGTCTTAGCTTTTGTAAATATGACTGAAATAGTAGCTTTGGGCGTGGTTCACCCAATAGAAATGGTCTACAGGGTGACAAACATTACATAAACACCTGTATTATGTATTAAATAAAAATAAACATGCTTCTTAAATATTCAAAGAAAATAAAGCGCGCACATTACCAGGGAATGGTAGGAGAACTGCACAGCAAAGTGCACAATCATCCAGATGACCCCAACCAGCGTAGCAAACATGTCAAATCTGTTCCTCCGACTGGTCCAGTACCCGGCAGGGGTCAGCGCTATCATCTTCATGATCACCTGAAAATAGGAGCCCAGTTCTCTGAAAACTACGCTTAATGCATAAGGGTAAATTGTTGTTCCAGATTAGCCTGTGCAGTAAGCATTCGTAGTTTTCATTTAAATGAAGTATATAGAATAAATCAAGTTAATGTGGATATTGTCATCCTTTATTAGCCTGTGCAGTTCTCTTTTATGGTATTTTGGGTTTAAAAGAAGTCTCTTCTAAACAAATATTTGCACATGGTATTTTCCTTTAAAGGAAGTCTTTTTATAGCCAAACTCATGTATAGGCAGAAAGTGTCATCCCTGAATAGCCTGTTCAAACATCACAGGCAGAAAGTGTCATCCCTGAATAGCCTGTTCAAACATCACAGGATAATCTATGACAACACTTTTACCACATGCAATAAACCCCATTTTCCATGAGGTTTGTTCAAACATTTTAGATTGACATGTGTTCTTATTAAATTACATAATCACTCATTTATTGTATTGAACATGAATAATGATCTGTTTAACTTGTATTGCATTGAAGAAAAAACCCAACTTGGGTTATGATATAAATTGGGCATTTTTTAAAATGCATTTTAATAAGCAATGTATTTAATATGAGAATACCTGAGGCAAAATGGAGCTTCATGCATGTGTGTTAAGCATCATCCCAGATTAGCCAATGCAGTCTTCACAGGCTAGTCAGGGATGACACTCTCTGCTTTAGCTGGATTTTTGGTTAGAAGAGACTTTCTTTAAACAAAAAAATCAATAAAAGCTGAATGTGTCATTCATTATTAAAGTGTGCAGACTGCACAGGCTAATGTGGGACAGCACTTAATACACAAACATGAAGCTACATTTTGGCATATTTGATGAACCATATCCTATTAAAAGCTACCATACCGAAAAGTGTTACCCCACCGAAAACAAACACTTTTATTTTTAATTTCAAGCTATAGATGGGTTATTCCTTTGAAACAAAAAGGCATACAAACACATTAGGGATAAAAAAGATACTTCTCACTTATAAATTTGAGTCTAGCACCAATAAAATGGGGTTTTATGCTTGTTCATAAAGTGTCGTCCCAGATTAGCCTGTGAAGTCTGCACATTCTTATCAATACTAAACCTTCCTTACTTTATGGCATCTTTCTTTAAAGGAAGTCTCTTCTTAGGCAAAATCCAGTTATGCAGAAAGTGTTGTCGTGATGTGGGTCAATACTTAACAAACAAGCGTTAAACCCCATTTTCCCATATCAAGAATTATGTCTTCATTTATCTACATTACACACAATATAATACAGTATTTACCTCCAGAAGGAAGAGGACTGTGAAGATGGAGGACACGGTGGCCAAGTAGACAGTAGCTTTTTTGTCCTCACGCCACTGCAAACAGAAATTGTAAACAGATATCCTCCAGGGCCCATATTCACCAACCTATTGTCAGACTTAATAATAAAAATGGACTTGGAACTAAGAAAAATGCGTTCAGTGTTTGAATTTACATTGTATACAGGCCTCACCTGGTGATTATTTGTGTCTTGTTCTAAGAAAACTGGGCATAATGCATGTGCATAAAGTGTCATCCCAGATTAGCCTGTGCAGTCCGCAAAGGCTAATCATGGACGACACTTTCCGCCTAAATTGAATTTTTGCTATGAAGAGACTTCATTTAAACGAAAAATATCATAAAAGCGGAAAGTGGCATCCCTGATTAGCCTGTGCAGACAGCAGCATGCAGTTTCATATTTAGAAGAGAACAGTGAACTAACTGAAGTACAAGTGCTGGGTGATGTAGTACATGAAGGAGTACTGGTTCAAACCAGGAAACTGCCTCGAGAGCATTTCAATAAGCCTAAGGCTTCTGATGCAATTGAGCTCAAATAAAAAGGTTTAAACAAGAGATAGCCAAGCAATATGGTCCCCTACCGGTGAAACTCCACCATTGTCAGTATTTTTTTCATTATATTTGTTGCCATAGCAATCAGAATTCTGGACGTAGAAACAAAATGAAATGACGTGCATAATCTCCATAATGCCATCAATCCATGTTTCAAGTTTCATGAAAAAATATGAAGAACTTTAAGTGATCGCAGGATTCATTATAGTGTGACTATCAGACTGACTGACAGACAGAGCGCAAAGCATAAGTCACCTCTGGTTTCACCGGTAGGGGACCATTCACTTACCGGTACAGACAGCAACATGCAGTTCCCTATGATGAGCAGTACAGTGAACTTCTTGAAGTACATGTGCTGGGTGATGTCGTACATGAATGAGCGCAGGCCCCTGGTGTCGGGGCGAGGGGGGATGTGGTGGGGCTGGGCCAGCTTGATACGACCCTTCAAGTCCATCCAGCGACGCTGGTCCACTGTCAGCAGGGCTGTGCCCTGAGTGGTTAACAGACACTAAGTTAATGCAATCGAGTTAAGGTGACAATATTAACAAAGTTTGTGCCCGTAGTGGAAAATATTTACTTATTCTGTATAATTGGTGAACAATAATAACAAAGTTTGTATCCAATCTTGGTACCCAATCTTGAAAGCACATTAACAATACTGAGTATGTGCCCTAAGTGGACTAAATAAAGTTTATAAACAAAGTTCGGTGGCTGCATCCTGAGTGACCAATAAACAATAAGTTGCCTTATTAGAGACAAAACAAGAGCTGTCAGAGGACAGCGCTCGACTATTTGAGTGCTTGACAGTATAACGTAAGCCATAATGGGGAAATTGTACATATTCAATAATTTATTAGAAGATCTTTCAAAGATAAAAAAGGAAAACAAATTATTTTTTATTTTTTTTTTGGGGGGGTAGGGGGGGGTGAGAGGGGGGTATAATGTAGGGTGTGTTAATTTATTAGATGATGTTTAAAAAAAAAAATGGGGGGGAGGTTGGGGGGGGGGGAGGGATTCTGGGTAGGGGCGTGGGGTATTGTTTGGGTGGAATCCATTGTGGTATTCAGGTAAGTGTTGTTTTGTCCAAGAAATAATAAAATGTGATCATAAATAAAGAAGTTATGGCAATTTAAGCAATATGTTCAATTATCTAAGTGTAAAAGGGGCCATAATTATGTAAAAATGCTTGATACAGTGGTCTGCTCTTGTTTATAGGTTGGGGTCATGTTGGTAAACAAGTATGCAACATATAAAAGCAATATGTCAAAGGATATAGGAAATATTTGGGGTAGTACACAAACTTTAACATAGATTTATCAATAATATGCATATTCTAAGTATAAAATGGGCAATAATTAAGACAAAATGCTTGATAGAGTTGTCTGCTCTTGTTTATAGGTTGGGGTGATGTTGGTAAACAAGTATGCAAAATATGAAAGCAATATGTCAAGGTACAATGAAAATAAATGGGGTAGTACGAAAACTTAAACATTTGCTGCATATTCTAAGTGGAAAAGGGGCCATAATTATGACGAAATGCTCGATAGAGTTGTCTGCTCTTGTTTATAGGTTGGGGTCATGTTGGTAAACAAGTATGCAAAATATGAAAGCAATATATCAGAGACAATGAAAATAATTGGGGTAGTACGAAAACTTAAACATTTGCACGCTTACGCAGACGCTAACGCCGACGCCAGGGTGAGTAGGATAGCTCCACTATATATATTTCATATATAATAGTCGAGCTAAAAAACCATAATACCCATAATATAAATTAGCAAGTTGTTATGCCAGAACAAGCCCACTTTTGCAAAAACTGCATTTAAGTTGAATAAACATAACATAAGGCAATTACAAAAAAATCCCTCCCTTGTTTGAAATGATCTTGTACCTGCCAAATGATAAATACAAATTATCTCCATCTAAGCTGATTATTTCCCTTGGCAAAAGTTGAGATCATTCAAAGGCCTGTATCTTCCTCAAAAATCAACAGAACAAAATGAATTTTAATCTTCATCTGTAGGTCATGAAGGTGGACTCACATACCAAAAATCAGCTCATTATCTTAAAACGTTGCGTATAAAAATTCTGGAAAACAGAATGCTGGATGGAGACACAGTGTGACTATATGCCACTCTACCGGGGGCATAAAAATGAACATCAGATATACTCAATAAATATAATTTTTTGTTCTAGCATCAGCTACAATGCCATGGCATATTAATCTAAAACAAGTTGCAATATATACTTTTGTCAAATCCTGTCCATTTGAAAATGAGAGATGAACACATTCAAAATATACAACAGGGAAATCGGCTAAATATAAGAAGATTCTCATGTCAAAATGTTAAGGCCAAACCATAGATGAAAATTATACAAAAACCTACAAAATGTGTTCATTGACTGGCTCTGGGTTCCCCTTCCCTAAATATTCGGCAATCAGAACCCCTACCTTGTTCTCGCTGTAGTTTGCGATCACCACGCCAACAAACAGTGTCAGTCCTATCATGTAGCCAATGAACACAAACAAGTGTACGTACACACTGTCAGTCTGAAACAGTAAGAATTGCAATATCTGTAATTTTTGTTCACATTTTACTATAATTTAAACATATTGGGCTTCATGCATATGCGTAAAGTGTCATACCAGATTAGTATGTGCAGTCTGAACAGGCTAATCAGCGACAATATTTTCTGCTTTAGTTGTATTTTTTGTGTTTAAAGGAAGTCTCTTTTTAGTAAAAATCCAGTTGAGGTGTAAAGTGTATATTCCCTTACTAGCCTGTGCAGACTGCACAAGCTAATCTAGGACTCAACTTTATGCATTAAACCCCAATTTCCAAGAGTAAGACTCGTATTGAATATATTTTGCTAGCATAGTTCTCCAATATAAAAGGTGGAATATCATTAATTAAGCTATAATAGAGTGACCAGAAAAAACAAGAGATTGCCAAGCAATATTGTCCGCTACCGATGAAACTCCACCATTGTCTGTAAAACTTTTTTTTTCAATATATTTGTTGCCATAGCAACCAGAATTCTTGATGTAGGAACAAAATGAAATGACATGCATGATCTCCATATTGCCATCTATCCATGTTTCAAGTTTCATGAAAAAATATGAAGAACTTTTAAAGTTATCGCAGGATCCAAAAAAGTGTGACGGACAGACAGACTGCTGGCATAGTTCTCCAATATAGTATTGGTGTCGCGACTCGAAACAGACGGAGCCCAAACCTTAAGTCCCCTCTGGTTTCACCGGTAGGGGACAATAAAGCAGTGGGACTTTAAAAGTAACCATTCCAATGCACACTGTCTTCCCCCTTATACAAATTTGTCAAAACATTTTATTAGTAAGCACATTCCAACATCCATTTTTATGTAAATGCGCTTTACAGGTTACATAGAAACCAATTTACTTGGGACTTATTTATTAACAAGGGCTGTTTGTAAAACATGCATGCACCCCATATGGGCTCTCCGTTGTAGTGAGAGCAATTGTGTGAATATGTTTTTTGTCACTGTGACCTTGACCTTTGACCTAGTGACCTGAAAATCAATAGGGGTCATCTGCCAGTCATGATCAATGTACCTATCAAGTTTCATGATCCTAGGCATAAGTGTTCTTGAGTTATCATCTGGAAACCATTTTACTATTTTGGGTCATCATGACCTTGACCTTTGACCTAGTGACCTGAAAATCAATAGGAGTCATCTACGAGTCATGATCAATGTACCTATGAAGTTTCATGATCCTTGGCATAAGCGCTCTTGAGTTATCATCCGGAAACCATCTGGTGGACGGACGGACCGACATGAGCAAAACAATATACCCCCTCTTCTTCGAAAGGGGGGGGGGGGGGAGGGGGGGGGGGGGAAGGCATAATGAGAAAACTGCCCCCCTCCCAGCAGCCATGTTATTCAACTGAACCGGAACCATTTTTGAACTCAACTCTTGTATCAAGGAAACAAATGTTCTGAGCAAGTTTCATGAAAATTTGGCCAAAAATGTGACTTCTACTGTGTTCACATGTTTTCACTATATACATATAGAGAAAAATGCCCCGCCCACTGGCGGCCATATTTTTTCACCGATCCCGACCATTTTCATACTCGTCCGAGATATCAATACTACCAATGTTTTGACCAACTTTCATGATGATTGGGCAAAAATTGTGCCTTCTAGAGTGTTTACAAGGTTTCTCTATAGGCAAATATGGAAAACTGCCACTATATACATATAGAGAAAAATGCCCGGCCCACTGGCGGCCATGTTTTTTCACCAATATCGACCATTTTTGAACTCGTCCGAAACATCAATTAAACCAATGTTTTGACCATCTGTCATGATGATTGGGCAAAAATTGTGACTTCTAGAGTGTTTACAAGGTTTCTGCATAGCCAAATAAGGAAAACTGCCCCGCCCACTGGCAGCCATGTTTTTTAACGGATCGGAACCACTTTTGAACTCAACCAAGATATCATTAAGACAAACATTTTGACAAAGTTACATGAAGATTGGGCATGAAATGTGACTTCTACAGTGTTTACAAGGTTTTTCTTTTTTTTGACCTAGTGACCTAGTTTTTGACCCGGCCCAACCCAGTTTCGAACTTGGCCGAGATTTCATTGGGACAAAGCTTCTGACCAAGTTTCATGAAGATGGGACAAGAAATGTGGCCTCTAGAGTGTTTACGAGCAATTGTTAACAGATGGACGGACAAACAGATGGACATACGACGGAAAAAGACCGGTCACAAAAGCTCACCTGAGCAATCAGGTGAGCTAAAAAAAATGTTACAGATTAGCAAATTTTAAGGATTTACAAACCTGAAAATTATAAATTGTTACAAAAGCAAAACAATTGAATAATTGCAAGAGTTCTGTTGTTATTGTTATATTTTGTGACATTACCTATATTGCGTATATAAAGAATAAAATAAATTTCATGTGTTTAAGCACATATGGCCGATTAGTTTAAGTGTAAGGCTTTTACTCAAAGGGTCAGTGGTTCAAGCTGAGGTGTTTTTTGTTTAATTGTATTCTTGTTTTTTACAGGAGCTTTTTATTACAGATGTTTACATGGATCAAAATAACGCATTTTAAGACAAATTTCAAAGCATGCCACAAGTCCCTTTAATCTAACACATGTAAATGAGGTTTTAGATCATAGTCTATTGATTGGTCATTGAATATTTAAACAAGATGTGTTTGTGAAACACTATGACCCCCCCCCCCCACATATATTTGGCCTTTGTCCTTGAAAGATGACCTTGACCTTTCACCACTCAAAATGTGCAGCTCTATGAGACACACATGCATGCCAAATGTATCAAGTTGCTATCTTCAATATTGCAAAAGTTATGACCAACCTTAAAGTTTTGGGACAGACACACACTTACAATGACAATCACACACATACAATGACAGATAGATAGGCCAAAAATAATATACCCCCTCTTCTTTGAAGGGGGGCATAAAAAAACAAAACGTTCGTTGTTATTGACAATCAAGAGTAAAATAGGGGCGTACCAAAAAGAAGCAGATTACTGCACCTTGGTATATGGTTCTAGATCTTTCAATAAACCGTTTATTGGGTAAGCTTTTAGTAGTAAAAATAACAACACCATAACTCTAAAGGTGCCGGATTAATACATGAGATCTAAGTATTATCAATCAAGCACTCGACAATCTAAAATAGGTGGGGCCCCTAACAATTTAGCCGCATTCTGGAAACACTGAGCTCAATGCATGAACATAAAGTGTAATCCCAGATTAGCCTGTGAAGTTTGCACAGGCTAATCAGAGATGACACTACACTTTCATGGAATTTTTAATATAGGAATTCTCTTCTAAAAAAATCAATTAAGGCGTAAAGTGTGATCCCTAATTAGACTGTGCAGAATGCACAGGCTTATCTAGGACTCAACTTTAGGCACATACCTTAGGCGTCTTTTTTCCAGAGCACGGGTCAATTTAACTGATTTCACTTACGGGTCTGACCCGATCTATGATGACATCCCTCACTTCTAGCCAGCCCTCCAGAGATAGGACCTCAAACAGTGCCAGCATCGCGTTACCAATATTGTCAAAGTTGAAATTGTGGGGATTCCCCCTGTAAACAATTAGAAAAGGCATTTTAATGCAGTGCAGATATTGTCAAAGTTGAAATTGTGGGGATTCCCTCTGTAAACAATTTAATAGAAAAGGCATTTTAATGCAGTGCAGATATTGTCAAAGTTGAAATTGTGGGGATTCCCTCTGTAAACAATTTAATAGAAAAGGCACATGTATAGTGCTCTGTTTTTCCAAGATTAAGCCTCATTTTAACAATAGCGTTCAGTACTCATACCAAACTCTGGGCACCATGAAGCCAGGCATGGTTCCATTGGGTCCTGGGTTGACCTTCATCTTGGTAACAAACATCGGCGACCAGAAAGTCCCTACACATTGCTCCTGAAATATATGTCCACATACTAGTACTTTAATTTGAGAAACATCACAGTTTGACTGACTTATCTAAGCAGTTTGCATTACTTATTTTTTTTTTTTTTAATAGAAAGCCGGTATGGTGAAATAGTAGGATGTTTCCTTTTAAGTTTTGCTGCCACAGGTTTCAGGTTTGTGCCAAAGGCAGTCATTTTTCCTTTGTTATTTTAATTATTCAAAACTATTGCAAACTTTACTTGTTGGTAAGTTCATTTCATGATATTTTCCAACAAAACAATATCTCTGAACACTTCCCTTTAATACAGTGAAAGAACATGATTTTACCTGCAGAATGACTTGAAAAGAAGTTGCATTGAAAGTTTGCATTGGGATTAAGAAAAAAAAAGTAAGATGTCCTGTTTTTTTTGGAATGAAGTTTGAATTGAAGTAAGGGACAACAGAAAGATGTACAGTACTGTTTTCTTCAAACATAAAGTTTTGATTGAGATTAGGAACAACAGAAAGATGTACAGTTTTCTTTAGACATAAAGTGTGGATTGGGATAAGGGAAAACATTAAGATGTACTGTTTTCTATAAGCATAAAGTATGGTTTGGGGTAAGGGGCAACAGTAAGATAATGTTTTCTTTAGGCATAACGTTTGGATTGGGGTTAGGAACAACAGTAAGATGTACTGTTTTCTTTAGGCCTAAAGTTTGGATTGAAATAAGAGAGACCGGGCCTTACCCGTATGGTTATTTTGTGGTCGTTACACCTGGCAAGCTTTCCTCCCAGCAGGTGGACACCAAATGTGGCAAACACAAATATCAGCACGATCAGTAGGACCGATACCTGTTTAAGAATTGAAACAATAACAGAGGTAAGATACCTGTGTAAGAATTAAAATACAATAACAGAGAACAGATGCCTGTGTACAAATTTGAACAATAACAGAGAACAGATACCTGTGTAAGAATGTGAACATAAACAGCGGTCAGACACCTGTCGCAGGTTAGATCCCCCACTCAACCCTAAGGTATTAACTTGTCGTTCAAATTGAAAGTTACACTGAGATTTAAGTAATTCAAGTAACAGGTATTTTAAACTCGACGTTAAAGATACGGGGTCGATTTTGGAACAGGACATTGCCTGTACCTGCATCTATCTCTTGAAACCCAAATTACAAGTATTCTGAGAGTGTTGGCCACAATCTGAGCATTCTGGTTCACTTGATAAAAAATTACTTAAAGCATACTCATTATGTATTTAATCCTCTCAGGCTCATATCCAAAGTAAAATAGCAATATTGAACCAGCATAAAACCAGAACAGCCTGGTTTTTAGGTTTTATGCTGAATGAGGCTCATCAGTATTTAAGGGTTGGAAATGCAGCTTATAAGCCTTGATTCTATTAAGAAAGGTCCTTAACTTAATTGATTTTCTCAGGGACAACAAACGCATCAAAACACATATCTGAGAGTTAAAACACACACACACAACCTACCAGGAGGATCTTTTTGAATCCAAGCACTAGGTTGAATACTTAAAACAACAAGAGCTGAGTTTGTGAAAAACAAAGCCCCCTACTGCGCTTTGAAGCTGCACGGCAGCTATTTTAGAAACAAGGTTATATTTTTAATGTAAATGTCACAGTGACCTTGACCTTTGACGCAGTGACCTCAAACCATGTTTGATAGTAGATCTCAATAAGATGCATGCACATGTGAAGTTTAAAGAACATAGACCCAACAGTTTTCATTTTATGAGCAAGGTTTCAGTTTTGGGACAGACACACATATACAATGACAGATAGGCCAAAACAATATACCCCCTGATAATTCGATCTGGGGGCAAAAAAACAAAACCTACTTAAAACATATACAAAGCCTACCAGAAGGATCTCTTTAAATCCTCGCACCAGCTCGTATACGACCTTCCTCATGTGTGGCACCAGTATAAAGATCCGTAGTGGGCGGAGACAGCGCAGGAGCATCAGTATGTGGGCCCCGCCCAGGGGTGGCACCTCCTGGGGCTGCCAGCCGAGGAATATCACACTCACCTGCAAATATAGCACAGGAATATCACACTCACCTGCAAATATAGCACAGGAATAACACACTCACCTTCAAATATAGCACAGGAATATCACAATAATTTGCAAGTTTCATGCAGAGTGAACTATAAATGTTACTTTTTTGAGTGCTAACAAGGTTTTACTATAGCCATATTAGGATATATTCCCCAGCCCCTGGTGGCTATGTTTTTCAACAGACAGGAACTTTTTTTGATCTGATCCAAGATAGCATTAAAACAAATGTTCTGACCATGTGTTATGAAGATTGGACAATTAATGTGACTTTTTAGAGTGTTAAAAAGTTTTAAATACAGCCATATAAGGAAAAATGCCCCGCCCCCTCCACCCCCCTGGCGGCCATGTTTTTCCACCAACCAGAACAATTTTCGTACTCATTCAAGATATCATTGGGACAAATCTTGTGACCAAGTTTCATTAAGATCAGACAATAAATGTGACCTCTAGAGTGTTAACAAGGTTTTACTAAAGTAATATATAGCCATATAAGAATAAATGCCCGCCCCATTGAGGCAATGTATTCCAAGAAACCGTAACCATTTTCAAACTAATCCAAGATATAATTAAGACAAATCTTGTGACCAAATTTCATAAAGATTGGGAAATAAGTGAGACCTCTATAGTGTTAACAAGGCAAATGTTGACGCCGCAGGACACACGAAAAGCGATCACAAAAGCTCACCATGAGCGCGTTGTGCTCAGATGAGCTAGAAAGGGGTTAAAAGGTTGATATGCCCATTAACCCTTTCAGTGCGGGAACCGAATTTTGAAGGCCTGTGCAAACAGTTTGGATCCAGATGAGACGCCACAGAACGTGGCATCTCATCAGGATCCAAACTGTTTGCTATTCTGATAGTATTCTTTGAAAAAAAATCGAAGAAAATGCTAATTTTTGAAATTCAGCAGACAACATTTTAGCAGACAACAAATTTCCCAGCATGCAAAGGGTTAAAGTACAAAAGGTTTACACAAATTAGCTCTTACCACATAGATGAAGATTTCCAGGACTCCACTCACATCCTTGACTACGGCTTTAGGGGTAAAGAAGAACCCATTGGCCAGGATCTTGAGGCCCATTTCCACGCTCATGCTTAATACGAAGATGTATTCAGCGTACTGGAATAGCAATAAAGGTAATATGGCATATAGTTTGTAGTATTTTTTTTGCAGTCGAATATGTATAAATTTTCATTCAGGATTATCCTTAAAGAAACAGTGTTGCAGTCACAAGTGAAAATGCATGCAGGTATTTTATATGATCATGAGTGAATAGAAAAAAATCTTACTATTGATATCCAAACCTATACATTATTTACTTGTGTGATTGTGTGAACAAATTCCTAAATCTTTGAACATTTGGTCAGATATAAAAAACAACAACTTGGCATTCTAAAAATGTTGTAACGATCAATATAGCAGGAAAATTAAAACTTTTTTGTAAATAAGGTGTCAACTACAATTCTGGCGAGTAAGTGTTGTTATAGCCAGCAATTAATGGATTAATGATGGAAAGTTTTGGCCAATGAGAGCTTGAATTGCAAGTTATATATCAATCTTAGAGATAAAGCATCTTTTTTTACTAGTGCAGAGACTTGTTTTACGTCAAAAGAGCAAGACAAAGGTCCAAAAGGCGGGACTGTCCTGCCAAAGTCAGGATGTATGGCATGTACCGTCTTTATCATTACATACATGCCCAGTTACAATGAAAATAACTTAGGGGCGCATTTATTTCAACGACCCAAAAAAGTAAACTATAAGCCAATATAAAGAGATGTTAATTTGCAAAAAATTTAATTTTAAATTGTAAATATTCATAAAAGACACAAGGTTTGTTTTCCAGATTCCTACACCAATTTATCGATTTATCTTGCAGACTTAAATGGCTGTTGTTGAAATACAAAATAGGGGGTAAGGGTAGGTGTTAAAGAGGTAGCAGGAGATAACATCCCCCTACTAAATACCTTGAGTTCGGGAGTGTTGGTGAGACGTCGGTGTGGCGTCTCAAAGAACATGGACCCACATGACATGATGGTAACCATGATCATTATCCAGTCCAGGTAGGTCACCAGGCCAAACAGCTTGCGGATCCACATGGGCCTGCCACGGAATAGAAATGTGCATAAAGTGTTGTCCAAGATAAACCCGTGGAGTTGCAACAGTTCACACGGTTTAATCAGGGAAGACACCTTTCGTTACAAAGAGACAACCTTTAAACCAAGAATACAAGTTAATCTGGGAAGACACTTAACACAAATGCACTAAGGTTTGTACTCCCACAGGGCATAATGGTCACCATGATCAAGATCCAATCCAGGTAGGTGACCAGCCCAAACAGCTTGTGGATCTACTGGGGTCTGGCATAGAATAGAAATGAGACAGGGGCTGGGAAAACTGGGCTTAATGAATGTGCCTAACATGTTGTCCTAGGTTGGCCTGTGCAGTCCACACAGGCTTACAGGGAATACACTTACCGCTCGTCTGGTATGTTTTTGTTGCCAGAAAGTCTCTTCTAAAATATAATCCAGTCAGGGTGGAAAGAGTTGTCCCTGGCTAGTCTTTGCTGACTTAATCTGGGACATCACTTTACAAATACTGCTGGATCAATGGTACTCATGTTAATCCTTCCTGATAACTTATTTTATTTGCTTTCAAAAACAACTGGTGTGTAGTTGATTCGTTAAAAATTGTTACATGATTTACAGTAAAAATGGTGCAGTTTTACGGCAAATGAAGTTGCACTCCTTGTTTCTATTATAGCATATATATATATATATTAAAAAATAAAATAATAATACTAAGAGCTTCCCTCCTGTGCTTTAAAGTATACTTAGTAAGTTTCATTTTCCTAGTGCAACGCTCAAATTCAAGTCTTGGGTTAGCAAGGGGCATGGGTTGGAAGAACATAAGTGTTAAGTTCACATGGGACAAATCATCATTGAGTTCATAAGGGAATAGCACAAATACACATGGAGAAAGTCATGTCAAACTGCACATGCTGAACTGGGACTATACTCACATGCATTAAACCCCATTTTCCCAGGCGGCTCTTTACTCATATGCATTAAACCCCATTTTCCCAGACAGCAATTTACTCACATGCATTAAACCCCATTTTCCCAGGCGGCTCTTTATTCACATGCATTAAACCCCATTTTCCCAGGCGGCTCTTTACTCATATGCATTAAACCCCATTTTCCCAGACGGCTCTTTACTCATATGCATTAAACCCCATTTTCCCAGGCGGCTCTTTACTCATATGCATTAAACCCCATTTTCCCAGACAGCAATTTACTCACATGCATTAAACTCCATTTTCCCAGACGGCTCTTTATTCACATGCATTAAACCCCATTTTCCCAGGCGGCTCTTTACTCATATGCATTAAACCCCATTTTCCCAGACAGCAATTTACTCACATGCATTAAACCCCATTTTCCCAGACGGCACTATACTCACATGCATTAAACCCCATTTTCCCAGGTGGCTCTTTACTCACATGCATTGGCTCTTTACTCACATGCATTAAACCCCATTTTCCCGGGCGGCTCTTTACTCATATGCATTAAACCCCATTTTCCCAGACAGCAATTTACTCACATGCATTAAACTCCATTTTCCCAGACGGCTCTTTATTCACATGCATTGAACCCCATTTTCCCAGGCGGCTCTTTACTCATATGCATTAAACCCCATTTTCCCAGACAGCAATTTACTCACATGCATTAAACCCCATTTTCCCAGACGGCACTATACTCACATGCATTAAACCCCATTTTCCCAGGTGGCTCTTTACTCACATGCATTGGCTCTTTACTCACATGCATTAAACCCCATTTTCCCAGGCGGCTCTTTACTCACATGCATTAAACCCCATTTTCCCAGGCCGCACTTTACTCACATGCATTAAACCCCATTTTCCCAGACGGCACTATACTCACATGCATTAAACCCCATTTTCCCAGACGGCTCTTTACTCACATGCATTGGCTCTTTACTCACATGCATTAAACCCCATTTTCCCAGGCGGCTCTTTACTCACATGCATTAAACCCCATTTTCCCAGGCGGCACTTTACTCAGATGCATTAAATCCCATTTTCCCAGACGGCACTATACTCACATGCATTAAACCCCATTTTCCCAGGCGGCTCTTTACTCACATGCATTAAACCCCATTTTCCCAGGCGGCTCTTTACTCACATGCATTAAACCCCATTTTCCCAGACGGCTCTTTATTCACATGCATTAAACCCCATTTTCCCAGACAGCACTTTACTCACATGCATTAAACCCCATTTTCCCAGACGGCACTTTACTCACATGCATTAAACCCCATTTTCCCAGATGGCACTATACTCACATGCATTAAACCCCATTTTCCCAGATGGCTCTTTACTCACATGCATTAAACCCCATTTTCCCAGACGGCTCTTTACTCACATGCATTTAACCCCATTTTCCCAGATGGAACTATACTCACATGCATTAAACTCTATTTTCCAAGACGGCACTTTACTCACATGCATTAAACCCACATTTTCCCAGACAGCACTTTACTCACATGCATTAAACCCCATTTTCCCAGACGGCACTTTACTCACATGCATTAAACCCCATTTTCCCAGACGGCACTTTACTGACATGCATTAAACCCCATTTTCCCAGACGGCACTTTACTCACATGCATATAACCCCATTTTCCCAGATGGCTGTTTACTCACATGCATTAAACCCCATTTTCCCAGACGTCACTTTACTCACATGCATTAAACCCAATTTTCCCAGACGGCTCTTTACTCACTTGCATTAAACCCCATTTTCCCAGGCGGCTCTTTACTTACATGCATAAAATCCCATTTTCCCAGACAGCCCTTTACTCACATGCATTAAACCCCATTTTCCCAGATGGCACTTTACTCCCATGCATTAAACCCCATTTCCCCAGACAGCTCTTTACTCACATGCATTAAACCCCATTTCCCCAGACAGCTCTTTACTCACATGCATTAAACCCCATTTTCCCAGATGGCACTTTACTCACATGCATTAAACTCTATTTTCCCAGATGGCAATATACTCACATGCATTAAACCCCATTTTCCCAGATGGCACTTTACTCACATGCATTAAACCCCATTTTCCCAGATGGCAATATACTCACATGCATTAAACTCTATTTTCCAAGACGGCACTTTACTCACATGCATTAAACCCCATTTTCCAAGACGGCACTTTACTCCCATGCATTAAACCCCATTTTCCCAGACAGCTCTTTACTCACATGCATTAAACCCCATTTCCCCAGACAGCTCTTTACTCACATGCATTAAACCCCATTTTCCCAGATGGCACTTTACTCACATGCATTAAACCCCATTTTCCCAGATGGCAATATACTCACATGCATTAAACCCCATTTTCCCAGACGGCACTTTACTCACATGCATTAAACCCCATTTTCCCAGATGGCAATATACTCACATGCATTAAACCCCATTTTCCCAGACGGCACTTTACTCACATGCATTAAACCCCATTTCCCTGATGGCACTATACTCACATGCATTAAACCCCATTTTCCCAGAGCGAAGCTCAAATACATTTGTTTAAGATTGTCTAGGTCATGTAGACAGTGTTATACATACAGGATGCGTTTATACACGCTTTGGAGCTCTTTTCCCGTCACAGGATCACGCAGCATGTAGTTGTACTTGGCATTGACAATGGTCTGACACATCTGTCGGATATGACTCTCACGGCCCACCGCAAACAGGGGCGTGTCAAAGAACGGGTGGTTCTCACGAAGGTCGTCTTGAATCTGGTTGCTGAAATTGGGTGTTTACAGAGGATTTTTACTGATTCGGTGGAATTATCTTATGAGTGTTCATAGAAATATCATACAATAAAACAACAAGAGGGCATGATGGCCCTGAATCGCTCACCTGACTAACCAAATACAATCCCAACCCAGATTTCATCAAGATAAACATTCTGACCAAATTTCATAAAGATTAGATGAAAACTGTGACCTCTATTGTCTACACAAGGTTTTTCTATTATTTGACCTAGTGACGTTGTTTTTGAACCCAGGTGACCCAAAAATAATCCCAACCCAGATTTCATCAAGATAAACATTCTGATCAAATTTTATAAAGATTGGATGAAAACTGTGACCTCTATTAACTGCACGCGGTTTTTCTATTATTTGACCAAAAGACCTAGTTTTTGACCCCAAATGATCCAAATACAATCCCAACCCAGATTTCATCAAGATAAACATTCTGACCAAATTTCATTAAGATTGGATGAAAACTGTGACCTCTACTGTCTACACAAACAAATTGTTGACGGACACACGCACGCTCACACAGGCACGCACGCACGCACATAAGGACGCCGGACATCACACGGTCACATAAGCTCACCATGTCACTTCGTGACAGGTGAGCTAAAATTATTTTATCTTTCAAACATTTTTTTATATTTTAAATGCTTACCATAACATTTTTAACAGGACTGGATAATAATGATTATCATTTTAAAAGCTATTTACTTTTTGTTTTGGCAGAAAATTGAATAATTAGGTTAAATTTATTACAAAATATCAACCTGGTATGGTTGGCCTACATTTTATTTATTGTGAATTATCAAATTGAGATTATAAATTGTGTTGGTTTCCGTGGATAATTGATTTAAAATAATAATTAAGAGAACGTGAAAATGGAAAAAAATTAAAATCTTCAAAAACTTAAACATGCTATTTTATTTTATGCATTACCATGGTTTACATTTTAAAAGTGCTTACATTGTGTGTAAATGCAAGTTTTAAGACAAATATGCCCCGTTTTTCTACCGTTTAATCTCTGCTTGCTGCTTTCTTTGCTGTATCATTTTGATGTCAAAGTCATCGCTGCGGTGCATCCCGATGTTGCTGGCAAAGTTGCTGGAGAAGTTGCTGCCACCCATCATCAAGTGTGTGATGTCCCCGTTCTCTTTATGGTGACCTAGTTTCAAACTGCCCGGGCGAGAGCCACGCATTGACCTATAAAAAACAGCTATGATAACTCTTGCTTAAAATTAATCTTCTTTGAATGCTCTTCTTTAAATTGCTAAAGTGAGAAGAATGCATTGACCTAGAAACAAATTTTATAACCAGAGGGCCTGAAAGGCCCAAAGTCACTTACCTGAGATAACAAGATATTATTGGGACAAATCTTCTGACCAACTTTCATGAAGATAGGAAAATAAATGTGGCCTCTAGAGTGTTAACAAGGTTTACTATAGCCATATAAGGAAAAATGCACTGCCCCCTTGCAGCCATGTTTTTCAACCAACCGGCATCATTTTTGAACTCGTCAAACATATTATCCGGATGAATCTTCTGACCTGCAAGTTTCATGAAGATCTGACAGTAAATGTGGCCTCTAGAGTGTTAACAAGATTTTACTATAGCCATATAAGGAACATTTCCCCGCCCCTTGGAAGCCATGTTTTTCAAGCAAACATAATTATTTTCAAACTAATCCAAGATATCATTGAGACCAATCTTCTGACCAAATTTTTATGAAGACTGGACAATAAAAGTGGCCTCTAGAGTGTTAAAAAGGTTTTACTATAGCCATATATAGCCATATAAGGAAAAATACCCCGCCCCCTGGTGGCATTGTTTTTAAAGCATTCAAAACCATTTTCGAGCTCATCCAAGATATCATTGGAACAAATCTTCTGACCAAGTTTCATGATGCTCAGACAATAAACGTGACCTCTAGAGTGTTTACAAGGTTTTACTATACCCATAAAAGGAAAAATGCCCCGCCCCCTGGCAGCCATGTTTTTCAACCAACTGGCATCATTTTCAAACTCATCCAAGATATTATTGGGATGAATCTTCTGACGACGTTTTATGAAGATTGGACAATAAATGTGGCCTCTAGAGTGTTAACAAGATTTTACTACAGCCTTATACAGCCATATAATGAAAAATGGCCCGCTTCTTGGCAGCCATGTTTTTCAAGCAAAGGTTACCATTTTTGAACTAATCCAAGATATCATAGGGACAAATCTTCTGAGCAAGTTTCATGAAGATTGGAAAATAAATGTGGCCTCTAGAGTGTTAACAAGGTTTTACTATATAGCAATATAAGGAAAAATGCCCTGCCCCCTGCCGGCCATGTTTTTCAACCAACCAGCATCATTTTCGAACTCATCCAAGATATTAATGGGATGAATTTTCTGACCAAGTTTCATGAAGATCAGACAATAAATGTGGCCTCTAGAGTGTTTACAAGATTTTACTATAGCCATATATAGCCATATAAGGAAAAATGCCCCGCCCCTTGGCAGCCATGTTTTCCAAGCAAACGTAACCATTTTCAAACTCATCCAAGATATCATTGAAATCAATCTTCTGACCAAATTTCATGAAGATTGGACAATAAATGTGCCCTGTAGAGTTAACAAGGTAAATGTTGACGCCGCACAACGCACAACGGACAAAAGGCGATCACAAAAGCTCACCATGAACTAAAAAGCAGCTATGATAACTCTTGCTTAAAATTATTTATTTTTTATGATCTTCTTTGAAGTAAGAAGTATGCATTGACCTAGAAATAACACATCCTGTTTGTTTAAAATTTATGTCACCTCTTGTTTAAAATATGTAAAACAAATGTATGAATTCTGGTGAATGTGAAGACTTGGATGAAGCCTCATTCTGTTAATGATCCCTAATATAAGATCCATTCCACACAAAGATTCCCATGCATGGAATGCGTTAGAATAAACCCTAAACAAGAGCACCGCATAATGGGTGCCAACACTTGGCTGCAGGTGCATTTTTTAATAAATGAAAGCTTGTCAGAATTTTTTTTTTTTAGAGGCCACAGTGACGTTGACCTTTGACCTAGTGACCCAAATATGGGTGAGGCATGTAGAACTCATCAAGGTGAAGCTATATATGAAGTTTCAAAGTTGTAGATAGAAGCACTTTGATTTTATAGCCAATGTTCAAAACCTTGACAAAATGTTAAGGTTTTTGCACGACGTGGACGGCGGACAACACGACACAACGAGCTGGCTATGACCATACCTTGGGTTTTCTCCGAAAACAGCCGAGCTAAAAACACATTTAGCTTTGTTCTAAGAAAACTGGGCTTAATGCATGTAAGTTAAGTGTTGTCCCAGATGAGCCTGGATAATCAGGGACGACCCTTTCAACCTTAACTTAATTTTCTTTTAAGAGATACTTACTTTCAACAACAAAAATCCATAAAAGCTGAAAGTGTCGTCCCTGATTAGCCTGTGCGGACTGCACACTCTAATATGGGACAACACTTTACGCACATGCATTAATCCTGGTTTTCCAAGATCGAGGCTCCATTACAAGCCAAGATGGCACCCACCTCCTGGAGATACGGAGCTGGTACTGCTGTGACAGCAGAGACTTGGGTCCGTTGTTGACCATCTGACCCGACCCTGACCCCATCAGCTTGTGTTGGTTGGACTCCCTGGAACAAACATTGGGCAACATGGACTACAATGGGCTGTCGGTTTCAAACTCGGCCAAGATTTCATTAGGTAAAATATTCAGACAAAGTTTCATGAAGATTGGCCGATAAATGTAGAGAATGGATGTTTCTAGGTTTCACTATAGCAATATTGTGATAATGCAGAGTCCCCTGGCGGCCATGTTTTTCAACGGAATGAAACAAATTTTCGAACTATGCCAAGATGTCATTAGAATAAGTTATCTGACCAAGTTCATGAAGATTAAACTCAAAATCAAACATTTCCTGGTAAAGCACACTGAAAAAGAAATCTGGACAAATACCTTATAACCATGGTGACTCCAGCCTGTTTCTCCACATAGCCTCCGCTGCGCGCCACGAGGGCAGGAGGTCTGACAAGGGCTACAGGGGGCCCCTTCAGGAAGGACTGACCCTCCTCTGTCCCCTCGTCAGTGTCCATGATGAGGTCAAGCTGCGGAGTGGAGAACTGGCGCATGAAGCTCTCACGTATCGCGGCAACGCTGAAGTCGCCCGCTAGCTTGTGAATGCGCACCATCTGGGGACGGTTTCTGTTGGGAGAATAGATTTGTTTGCCACTAAGTAAACGGGAGCTTCCCTATGAAACATGACAAATACCACAACAACACTGTGTTTCCATTGTCAAAGGCAGTTTTATTTTAACCACCAGATAAGAGGGTTTTTCCAAACGGTTGCTTTTCCGGGATACATATGATATTATTTGAAAATTAGTATGAAGAAAATGAAGTCAATTTATTGAAACAAACTTTGAAAAAGCCTTTTGAAGTAAAATATATCACTAAGGAGTAAAGATTTTTCTGAGTCTAATAATGGTGTGTAGGATTTTTCACTGTTGATTTTTCGCTATTTGAGCTTAAGAAGCATTGAACTGATTTTTCAAGCTGTTTACTCACGGGAACTTTTCAAATATTTTCAGCCTGAAGGGAAGCGACTCTGACTCATCTGCGCTCTGCTCACTGGCCTTCAACTGGGAGAGGAAATAAACAATGAGCCACACTCTGGGAAAATGGGGCTTGATGAATAAAGTGTAGGCACGGGCTTATCAGGGAGGACACTTTCCCCTTTTATAGAATTTTTCATTTGAAGTAAACCTTTTCTAAGTGAAAATTGAGATCATGCAGAAAGTGTTGTCCCTGATTAGTCTGTGCAGACAGTACAGGCTACTCCTGTGGACGACACTTTGTCCACATGCATTAAACTTAAGTTTTTTCCAGATGAGACACAATTACAATAAGACACTTTCATTCACTGCTGAATCCTGCTTATTGCAAGCAAGATATTTCTCTTTTTTTCATCTTTTAATGTAGAAAATAATATTTTTGTAAAATGTTGATGAACATGATTCTTGCAAGATAACGTAAAAAAGCACAAGAGATTTACACATGCATTATTTATTCTAATAAGCATATTTTGTTGCAAAGTTTTCAGATGTATTCAAATGAAGACAGCAAGTTTAAAAGGAAGAAGTGTTTGCCTTCATCGATTAATAAACCAGTAAAATTAATGGTTTTTAACCCAGGTGGTTTGAGAAGGATCGGCATTAATATTCCAACGGTGGATTAAGCCAGTTATGGTTAAAACTAGCTAGAGATATATTACGTCAGCAGCGTGAAACTATGGTATTCTATTATTTATTGTTTAAAGAGTACCACGGTCCCATGCTCTGTAAAACATAATGCACATATTCATGTAGAGACTCACCTGTTTGAGTTTCTTGATGTCTTCGTCCAACTCCAGATTGTCGAGAATCACGGCGACAAACAAGCTGATGACAATCTGAAACAGGCCTCACTAGACACCTCAATACACTCAAATTATCCAAAAAAACATTATGAAAGAGATACATGCACTTTTGTCCAAAACTGAAAGTATGAAATGATCCTTGGATTGTTCTGTTTTCAGATCAATTATTATGTTACATAAAAGGGCCATAATTGCCTGTCAGCGCTCAGCTGAGTTCGCGGACACTGATTGTATAAAAACTTGACCTGATTATCTACTTTTGAACCTGTTTGACTCAGATTCAAAATTTAATCAATATCGTCAAGATAAAATTCTGACAAAGTTTCATGATGACTGGGTCATACATGTTGCAACTTGAGAGGTAAGCATTTAAAAAAAAAATAGATTTGACCTGCTGACCTAGTTTTTGGACACAACTGACCCATATTCAAACTTGGCCTAGATATTGTCCAGATAAACATTCATACGAAGTTTCATCAAGATTGAGCAATTAATTATATTTCTAGAGTGATAACAAGGTGTTTGTAAGTTTAGACCGGTGACCTAAATTTGACAAATGAGACATCTGTAGATTATATATTGTTAAGATAAACATTCTGTCCAAGTTTGACCAAGATTGAGTGTGTCCTCCATCTTGGTAACACGTTTTTTCAATGATATTATACCTACTGACCTAGTTTTTTTATGTACGTGACACAGATTCAAACTAGCCCTTTATATTGTCTTGATAATTTTCTGACCAATAACTGTAAAGAGTGGATAACATGTGGCCTCTAGAGTGGTAAGTAGCTAAAAGTTCCATATCCATACTGCACCATGACTGACAAAAGTGATAACAATACCCCACCTCGAGCATGAACACTTTTTGCTCAGGTGAGCTAAAAACAATTATTGTATTTTTTTGTGATATTATAAATCTTTAAATGCTCTAAATTTGTAAAAAAAATAATCAATGAAAACATGGCTTCAGAGTCAAGATTCCTTTAATCAAGCTAATGTTTCACAGCTTGGGCAATAACAGAAATTGACTACATGTATATATCTTACAACAATTTATCTACAGAGAAAACAACTTGACTTGATTGAACTTTCTGTAAATTTTATGTCAAATTTATCAAACATGTTAACTTCTCAATTACAGAAAAAGTTCATTTTAACATGATCTTTATTCTATAAAATTAAACAAGGCACAAGTTTTCTCCTTTTTTCAATTATTTAGACAAAATGCTTTAACACCCGAAATGCATCTAAAGCCAAAAGGAACATCCATTACCTTGTAACATGCAAGTCAAACTCACAAGCCCATACATAATCGGAAGAGCTCTACAAGTCAGGGCTGCAAACTGATCACACCAAATACACACGCTACATGAGGGAGGTCACCACAGGCTACACCATGCAACATACAACAGAGAAAAGACTCAAATATTATAAATGTCTGCATAAACAGCAAACACTTTTGGCTGTATGATTAATATAAACAGTATTCAAATTTGAATCAGTCGAGTTAATTCCTTGAAGTCATATCACATCAGAGGCTGTACCAACTATTTTTCTACATATTATTTTTTAGATACCAAATTAAGTTGCAAACTTCTTTTATTTCATGTCAGTGATACTTTTCTTGGCATAACACTAGTCCCTAAACGCCTGCAAAATGAAATGATAATGAAACAGAAATTGCAAGTCCTGCGATTACTGTTTCTCTTATTTGAGAATTGCAATATGTATTGGAGGAAGAAAAATGTTGCGTAATAATAATTAAACAGCTACAATCAAACTGTCTCTTGTTTATAATCAATAAAAGTGGTAATACATACTTAAACCTGTTAGTGATCAACTAAAGTTCACTTTATTTTAAACTTGAGACAATTTAAGTGTAATTTATTTGCTAAGGCTTCAGCTTTGATGTACTTTGTCAAGGTCATCTCACTTAAAAAAGCAAGAATTGCACAATACTTAAACAGCCCAAAATGACTATGGTGGGCCAATAGCAGTGAGCTGCAGTGAAAATATAACATTGTAATAATAATACATTTCATTCGGCTCAAGGAACACAGGGCTTATTATACACGTGCATTAAGTGTTTCTCAGACTAGCCTGCGCAGACTGCACAGGCTTATCCAGTTTGTTAAATGATTTTCTTTATACTAAACATTCTGAATGTTTAAATGTTTCTCTGATTATTCTGTGCAGACTGCACAGGCTAATATGGGACGACACTTCAGGCACATGCATTAAGCCCCAATTTCCCAGAGTGCAGTTCAGTTTGTTTGGTCATCAACAAAATTGGATAAAAATGAATGCTTGAACTGTTCTACACTAAATAAGCTACATGTACTGGTAGACTATAATTATAACTTTCCTCATACGCAATAGCTAAAAACACTAATCAACCTGAGATAAAAATGTGAAGCACATATTTGATTGTAAAAATATCTAACTTGTTTTATCCCACATACCCACTCTTGATTAAATTTGTATACCATTGCCGTGTAATAAATTATAGCCCAACATAATGATAATAGACCATGTGAGTGGAAATAAAAACACATTTTTTGGAAATTCCATAGCAGGTAACAAACAGTGGACCCTGATTTAAATGTTGTAACATAACCAAGAGTACTTAAAAGTCTATGTTTCTCAAACATTTTTATAAACTATTATACTCGTGTATTTGTTAATTTATAATTTCACAATTTGCGAATAAAGCGATCCTGTTTATCAATAGATTTGTACAAAATGCATTGAAGATCACAATTAAGAAGCATCAGGTTAACAATGTTAAACAAGTATTATTTGAATATATATCAGTATATGTGTTTTTGAACACCAAAATATTACACTGAGATATATTGTATATGACACCCATTTAGGGTAATGTAATTAAATGTCAATCAGAGAATGACAAACCACAGCATAAAAGTTATCCTCAATTTTCCATCTCAGTATTTACAAAGTCAGCTAACAGCTTCACTAAATAATACAACTTTTTTGGAAAACTGGGCTTAATGAATGCGCACAAAGAGTTGTCCAAGATAAGCCTGTGCAGTCCACACAGTCTAATCCAGGAGAATACTTTCCACCTCATCTTTATTTTTGCTGAGAAGAGACCTTCTTTTAGCAAAAATCCCATAAAGGTGGATATTGTCATCCCTGAATAACCTGTGCGGACTGCACAGGCTAATCTGGGATGACACTTTACACACATGCATTAAGCCTGCTTTTCCTGAATGAGTCTCAAATAATAACAGACAGGTTGGCCAGTGTAGTTCTAAAAGTAGATTTTCACATTAATTGTTCCCCTGTGCACTGTGTAAGTATTTTTTCACATCTCCCTTCTCGGAAAATGCTTAACACATTTTAAAATGTATGCTTATTAATTTAAATGCGCTCTTTTGAAATGAGTTGAAAAAAACACAATAAAAAGCCCTTTGGTAAAACAATATTTTAGAATGTTAATTTTCTGTCACTTTTGGTAAAATGTGGTTAAATTATTAACCATCTCATCCTGTTCAAAAAATGATTTTTTCTCTTTTGCAAAAAGTACGAAAGTAAAGTTATAAGCTAATCAGCTGTTCATATTTTTTGAAGACAGAACACAAAAGTAATACCTTAAAACCGAACATTGAATAAGTCTTATGGACAAAAAAACCACAACCTCCAATTTTACAAATGTTCTGTTTTCTTGAACTTTGCACATATTTTACACAGTTACGTGGATTTTGTTTTGGATTTTGTTTTTACATGTTTCCTTCATTATAACCCATACAATTTAGAATCTTACTGTAACAGATTGAAAGTTTTGGACTTACAGATAACGTTTTCACTTCAGTTACTTTATTAAATTTGATTTACAGTACAGCTCACGCAAAACAAACATATTCCGCGATCCGCGGAGTCAGACGCTAGCTTGTGTTCGCGGAGTCGACTCGGAATCGACTATCTGGTCGCCGAGTGGCCGCGTCTGTCCGCCGAGGCACTCCGCATCTCGTCTCCGCGACTCGCCTCGGCATGATGCCGAGTACTTTGTTGATGATGTCGAGTCATTCGGCGGACAATCGTATTCATTATAATTTACAATGTACATGTACCTCGGATAGAAATGGACTCCGAGTTTCGCATCATAAATTTTTTTACATGGAGCGTTACTACGTTGCGAAACAATTCACTACATAATATATTGACAATAAGGTTTTGCATCATTTGTCCAAATTTTCTCTATTAACTGTTTCTTAACCCTTTCCCTGATAAATGCGTATAATCCCGAGCCTATCTTTTACCACATACATTGAATTTTCCCGTCTCTATCCATTACCCGCTAGTCTCGTGTATTCCACTTTCAAATGCAAATTCTGATTAATACTGACGAGAAAAGTGCTCAAGAAAACTCATTAACACAGACATCCAACATTTTTCTAAAATATCAAATGAATTTCGGCATATGTTTCTAATAAAGATTTGATGAAATAGGTGTCCAATCGGGACAAGGGTAACACAAATAAATACATGTATATGCCCATGATATTTTCATGTCCAGTCTTAAACAAAAAGCGCGCGAAAATAGGCGTGGGTGAATTTATTGATACACAAAACTACGTAGCGCAGACAACATTGTAAAACTTCGTAGTGAATTTCCATTTGAGTACCGGGGTATCTCGCAAATGATTTTGACATTTTCCTGAATAAAATTAAAGTCAAAAACGCTGTATCATTTTCATATTTAAGTTCGTTCAATATTGCAACTATTACTTATTGTATCTGATTGCACACAAAGTGCCGTGTAAAGTTAATATTCTTTTACAACAACCAATAAACAGCGTCATTTATATTTAGATTTTATGCAACATGTTTAAGTCATTTTCTGAAAATTGGGAGAAAGGAAAAGCGATTTTTCGAAAATAAACCTACGTTTTTTTTTTCATTTAATTTGTCATAATTATTTATATTTTGTTTTGTCTGTGTATGTTTGATTGGTTCTCATTTGTTTTAAGCAAATCTTATGGAAAAAATATCGTAATGGTAAATGCCCCGTTTCCGAGATTATATACGAGAATTACTTCGATATGTTTACTGATAAATTATGGTTTTGACAGACGACACGTGCTTATCTAAAGTGTGTGTTTTTGTAATACACGGGATATTGGATTATCGGTGCTTGATTGAGCAATAAAACAAAGACGCAGTCGGCGGTTTTCAGAAGGCCTTTTGTACTGACCAACATAATAATTAATAGTGCACGTGCTTATCTAACATTAAGGGATAAAACACACGGGGGACTAGACACTTTGTGCTTGTTTGGGCCATAACCGGTGGTTATTTTCAGTAGCACACGTGTCCAGAAACTAACGAGTTCGGGTAATAAAGCACTGAGATTATGATCTGAAAACTGCATGGAGTCTGAAATGAAACAAAATGCCGACAAATCAAATGATTAACCGCCTAATGTTTCAGTATAAAAAAAATGCCGACAAATCAAAAGATTAACCGCCTAATGTTTCAGTATAAAATTCGATATTTTAAGGCGGGGTTCTCACTGCATTTCCTTTTGCATTCGCATACGCTTGTATTACTTGTTATATCCTCGTATTATTTGCACAGATTTATTAAAATAACCATGAAAATGCTCACGCTTTTCAGGCAGATAACGTGATATTACACCATACATCTTTATTTTTGCGCAATTTCTATGAGAACAGCAGATTTTCAAGTGTATTTAATTGTCACAATAATGATACTGTTTTGCGTCGCAATATTATTTTGGTAGTTTTATTTATGCCGAGTTTAATGTTTCTATATATTGCCCGATAATTTCGTTTATTAAATTTATATAAAGATGCAACATGTACTTGGCCATTTCTGAAAATCGGGACGAAGTGAAAGTAATCATTTTTAAATATAAACGAATATTTTTTTTAAAGTTTTTATTAAAATTGTCAACATTATTTATATTTGTTTTCTATGTGTATAGTTGTTTGGTTCTCATATGTATTTTCGCAAATCTTATGATACTCAATATGTTATTTTCGATGTTTAAAGCAAATCTTGTTTCCGAGATCACGTTCGGGATTAAACTGTGTAAGGTTCATTGATATGGTTATAATGGCCTACAAAATCATTATGTATGAAGTTCCGTATGCAGAGAAGCTGACCAAAGGTTTACACAATCACGCAGAAGTAAATATATCAACGTTTTATTTGTATCTGTTTCTAATAATCGTTTATGTAAAAAATATTTAACATGTGTTATAGTATATAATAAATATTTGTATTTTTTTGGCGAACCGCCGCGTGTAAAGACGCGGCGTGATGCCGCGGATCGATGCCGAGGCAGGAACAGACGCGGCGTAACTCAGCGAATTATCGCGGAGTGCCTCGGCATGATGCCGAGGGAATACTCGTTCTGGATGCGGAGTAATTTCGAAAACAAAAGAGTGTGTCCGCGGCGTAGCCGCTGATTTTGTTGGTTTTGCGTGAGCTGTACTGTATTTTGTATAGGATTCGCCTTCAAGGGGATGGTGTGTTGTGGATTTTTCTCTCAGTTTCCCCAGAAAATGGCCAACCTGCCTACACATCTCTTCTACCAAAAATACACAAAACCATAACATCTATACACAGACGATCAGTACACCAGACTTATTACTTAAAAAAACCTTCAGAATAAAGTGTCGTCCTCGATTAGCCAGCACAGACTTATCAAGGATGACAGTTTCCCCTTCTATGGTATTTTTAATGAAAAACAAATTGAAGTGGAAAGTGTTGTCCCTGATTAGCCTGTGCTGACTGCAAGGCTTATCTGGATCAATACCTTATGCATATGCCATTAACCCTGTTTCCGACACTAAAACTTAGTTTTTCTTAAAGCAAACTGTTTTGTTGTGACAATTACATGTAGCTAGAGTTACAACTGGCTAACAAGCAATAAGTCCCTTTCTAGAGCTCAATGAAATGGTCTCCTTGATAATTCTTTCATATCATTTGAGATATTAAAGTTGCCAAAATCATATTCAGATATAACTCGCACACTAAAATTACCTTGTAATAGAATGCAATTGTAAGTTGTACAGAAGAAACTGTACAAAAATATAACAATTATAGTCAAATAATGCCAATCTTGACTGATATAAATTTGGGACACACACAAAAAATTAATATAGTAAGAGGCTACATATTGACAACTGTACAATATTAACTAGAATCACAACAAAGTTCATTTATGTACTGATCAGGAATGTGAATTAACTTTGACAGGGAAACATGACCCCAATGATCCTCCTTACTTATGAACTGCCCCAAAAGTATTTTCATTAAGCCGCTTGCCATGTGTCCCCTATCTGTATCCATATTGTCATGAAGATGGTCAGACACAAGTGCTTGAACAAGTTTGTTTGTATCATTCATATAAGATTTCGGTGAATATGTTGTAGAAATATTTATAAAATAGATCTTAGAAATAATTACTAAAACTTGTTCATATTTCTGGGTGCAAGTATTTATTTTAATATACATAATATGTTTTTCCATGTTCATGTAAATCAACATCAAAAGTGACTACAAATATTGCTCATTATATCTGAGTAATTATTCTAAAGATAGGGGTTCTATTAATTATGCTTTTATTTTGTAGTCCACCTATCAATACAATGGCTTTATTTCTGTATTAAACCCTATTGAAAACAGAGCTCCACAGTCCGAGTCAGATGCCCCCCTATGATGATCCCCAAAACATGGCCTTGACATCCATCACTCAATCCTTTGATGACATATTGAACGGAATCCAATTGTACACATTTCACACTTTTTGTGACAGTGACCTTGACCTTTGATTAAGTGACCCCAATTTCAATAGAAGTCATCTGCTTCCCAAGGCCAATGCATATGGGATGTATCAAGCAAATCGGTCGATACATTGACGAGATATTGATCAGAAACAAACTCGTCTACCGACAGACTGACCAACCGACATCCAGAAAAACAATATACCCCCTCTTCTTCTAACAGGGCATAAAAATGCTTAGTTACTTTTTAATAAGTTACTTTACACACGCATATGGAAACATGTCAGTATTATTAAGTTGCTATACAATGGGGATCTGCTAAATGAGGTTGTGGAAACCGGCATATGGAAAAGCGCCTTCTTCTGGGAAAACTTTATGCATGTGCAGAGAGTGATGTTCCAAATTAATTAGGGATGACCATTTCTGCCTAAACTGGATTGTGTTTAGAAGAGACTTTCTTAAAACAAAAAAATTCATTAAAGCAGAAAGTGTTATCCATGATTAACGTGTGCAAACTGCATAGGAAAATCTGGGACTACATTTTATGCACATGCATTAAGACCAGTTTTCCCACAATGAGGCTCATTTTGAGGACATTTAGGTGAGCTTTCCATTCAAACTTTCCAATTCAATCAAAGCCCTGATCGGTACAAGAACTCCAGTACAACAACTCTGGTTCAACAACTCCTGTGCAACAACTATGGTACAACCATTAAGTGTCTGATATGACAATACTGGTATGACAATTTCAAAGTACTGGTGTACTGACTCTAGACTCACCAGTGTAGTGAAAAGGTGGTAAAATATAAAGTAAATAGCGACAAGCGGGGCGATATTCTCCCCGGTCATCCACATCGTGGTATGCATGACGTCTATCCAGCCCTTTTGTGTTTGGATTTGGAACATGGACATGAACGCCTGATCGGAGAGCAAGAGAAATGCAATGGTTTAAGGTTATCCATAAGGTTTTCAAAATTTCACAGCTGGTACACTATGGCTCCAACTCTTTTTGGAGATACAAGCTTTAAAATTTCACAGCTAGTAATCTCTGGCTCCTTATCCATTAAGTTATAAAATTTCACTGCTGATACTCTTAGAATCTTTTTGAAGATGTGTTAATAAACAAACCTGTGATACCTCTGAGGTGGTGTAAATAACTGGCAGTGTTTTTTTTATTTAAACATAAATTGTGAAGGTGATAAGGCTTTATATCTTTTTTAATGATAATATGCATTAGTTTTTTAATGCAGACAATAAGAGTGTCATTTATATAAAAGAAATTCTGCCACAAATGTACAGAAACATGTAATCACAACCCATTTCAAAATGTGAGGACCTTCATAAGTTGTGACAAGGTGGTGTTTGCAACAGCTGTTTTATACAGATCTGTAGCTGTAATTATTATGAGAAACACTGCAAAAAACATGAATTTAATATTAACATGAAGTTATTAAAATAACACTTAAATTGCATTAATTAATGCACCCTTTTCATCATAAAAACCATCTTCATCTTCCCACACTCTATTCACTTATTTCACTTGGAATAAAGAACATTAAAAATACCTGCCTTTAATAAAATTTTCTACAAAGGGCTAGAATAAACCTGCAAATGCTACGAATGTGAACAAAACCAGCAGTGTTAACTATCAATTAACTCTATTAAAGAACACACTAATGACACAAGCGCCATAGAAGCATCAACAGGTTTACAGCTTATTGTGCATAAGTATTATTATTTTATAACTAAACAACAAGAGCACTGCATAACGGGTGCCCCAACACTCGGCTGCGAAAGCTTGTAAGGTTGTTTTTTTTTTTTTTTTTTTAGAGCTCACAGTAACCTTGACCTTTGACCTAGTGACCCAAAACTGGGTGTGGCGTGTAGAACTCATCAAGGTGCATCTACATATGAAGTTTCAAAGTTGTAGGCAGAGCTCTTTGATTTTAGAGCCAACGTTAAGGTTTTAGCACGACGCCTACGGCGGATGGCTGATGACCAGCTGGCTATGACAATACCTCGGATTTACTCTGAAAACAGCTGAGCTAAAAATGCCGGGTCAAGAGGTGGGAAAATGAAGATTTTCTGTGCCAGGAACGGAGCGATGTTTGCCAACAAACCCTTCATATTTCATGCACATGACACAGTGTTACGCGAGACGACCATTACAACGTTATAAAAAAAAACAGTATGCGGTAATGTGTCAGTAAGCATTCTGATGCATAGACAGTGCAGAGGAGGGTTTAGTTTCAAACACCTTTGACAACTGAGCAGATGTAGCAATATATATGTATAAGTATGTGTGTTTGGTATTAACACCAGGATGCATTGATCAGTAGCCAAGCAGTTGAATACTGGAACAGAGAAATACCCAGGAAAGTATATTTCTTCCGATGAAACCAGTAGAGAACTAATAAAAATCCTCTTAGTATTATACCAGAAAAATAAGGATTTTTGTTGGGGTGTAGAAATGTAAACAAATAAAATTTATTGACAACTCTTGTTTGTCCCAGTATTCAAACATGCTGTTAGTATCAACCATGTCCAGTTGGATGTCACATGGCTTCATAATAACATAAGTGTTTGAAATGACCACAATAATCTTTAGCTCTACATTATCGCTTTACCATTTAATATACATATTTTGACGCATTTGTAGTCCCTTAGAAAGTTAAATCCTTTCTAACTAGATTTAAGTTTTAAAGGCTTTATTTCCAACCCTTACATACTGATGAGCAGCAAAAAGCATAAAATCTGAACAGTCTGTGAGTTACTCAATGCTGTTCTGGTTTTATGCTGTTTGCATATACACTTAAACACCATTATTTCAAACACCGATAATCCGAAGTCACCGTTATTTCGAAGTATTTTTCGGGTCCCGAGTTTGGTTCCTCTTTGTTTAATGTAAAATTTCATTGTTAATCCGAACTTCGTTAAACCGAAGAAATCGTTAATTCGAAGTGATTCAGTCGGTCCCAACAATATAATTCGCACCTAATTATCAATCTTTAATCCGAAGTCAAAACTGCAAAATACTGAGCGTAATTTCACACCTTTGTCGTGGCGCGTCAAAAGCCGATAATTACACCTTTGTCATCTGCGCGAACGCCGGTGGTCAGAGAGACATCGCGTATTAGTTAAAAAAATGTTAATTCATTTCCGAGAATGTATTCATATGTATGTATGTCTGAACATTTGTGATATTCTTTACATTTTATATGTTGTGTAATTAGACAAAAATAGAAACAAGAAAAAGAATCGTTTATTCCTCCGTTTGTTACAAGTGGAAATCTATTGCTATTTTTTTTTTTTTCAGAATCAAAGAAGTCTTCAGTCAAATGTTTATTTCGAATTATCGTTAATCCGAAGTTTTTTTAACGGTCCCGACGACTTCGAAATAACGGTGTTGAAGTGTAGCTATTTTCACTTTGCTTTTAAGTGGGAAAGTGTTATATTCCTGTTTGTTAATGGCATCCAAATTTGAAATGAGCATTTGTGTATGCTTAACAACAGACATTTTCAATTTATATTTATTGTTTTCTAACTCCACTGCAGGCTCTGCAGTCATTGTTTAAAGACTTAGCATACGATCTACGATCACAACAAATAGACTCTGGTGACATTTTAAAATTATTTGCTATTCATCTAATACACATGTGCAATTTTGTGTGAGATTAACTTTTGTTTTCATGATCATCCAGTAGAATTATTCAATAGACTATAGGATTTTTGTAATATCAGTGACTTGTTCAGAAACATCTACATTTTCCATATATAATGAACACTATAGAAGAATACCACCGAGTTGACCTCAGTGCCAGCAGCTTAAGTTAATATCTGTATAATTGTGTTCATTTGAAACACCTGTTATTATTTCACCAAATATGGGAGGGAAAAAATATGGCCACCATAAGATAATAGTGCCATAGCAACCAATCTCCATAGCAACCATACCGTCATTCTGCAATTAATGAAATATTAGTGGGAGCCATACAAAATCTGGAACCAGTCTTATGCTGGAAACCATTAAAATGATGGGAACCAGACTACCATTATAATGAAATAAATTTGAAATCTTGAAATTACACACATTATCTGTAGGGAAGCTATGATTTTGCTAATATCCATCTTACTTAAGGTAACCAGTCTAAGTCGGTTACCAGCATATTGCTGGATTCCAGATCAGTTCCGGGAACCAGATAGTCTGGAACCAGTCTAATGCTGGAAACCAGTAAGAAGCTGGAAACCAGCTTAATAATTGAATACATTTATGCTCCACTCAACTTGTGTGCCTTTTTCCAGTATACTGCTGGTTTCCAGATCAGTTCCGGGAACCAGAATCCAAATAGTCTGGCCAACTCACCACATTAACAACTTGATGGTATAGCAGAAAGTATATGCGTATAGGGTATATGAAATATACCCCATACGCATTTTTATCAGCATTTTCCAAAGTATCTGTCACAACATCTATCCATCCTTCCTGGGTAAGAATTTGAAACATGGACATAAATGCCTGAAAAGGTGAAATTCAGAAATATTAGACACTATCATTAGCTGTGAGCGATAAAGCTGACGAATTAATAACAGTAAATATAGAGTTACACCATTTCCTGAAATAAAAGGTTCATTCAAAGTAATACAAGGCATGTATTGCATTTATTTTTTATAAGAGCATGAACTTATGGTAAACATTTTTTTGCACGGTCCTGTTGGTAGGTAATGGGGCATTTTTCATTAGTACTTAGTACAGAAGTTAAAAAAACACAACTGTAAAAGTCTAGAATTAAAAGGCAATAATGAATCAGTTCATCATATACCATGACACAAGTAACAAAGATTTCTTTAATACCTTTTTAACAGCCTTAAGCTTAGTTAACATTTTATTTGGGGAAAAGCAGGCATTTTTTATTATGACAAATAATGTGCAACCGCGCGTTTGAATTGTTAGAAAAATGTCGAATCTGTGTGGGGACTTCATATTACAATTGCGCAGTTGCACTTTACTGAAAAAATACTTATTTGTTTAAAAAGATCATGATACAGTGTACCTATAGAAAACTCATATAAATGAGCTGGCTCTTCACTTTATCCCATTAAAAATGGTGGAATATTTAAAAAGGCATCATTAAAAACGTTAACTGGGTCGCGTTTTATTCTCCCAACACAGATCTTAAAAAGTCACGTGGTATAGGAATTGGAAAGCAATAGCCTAGTGTGTAATTCTCAACATAGCAAATTCAACCACCTTGAAATTATGCCAACTTTTGACATTTGAGAAAACGATGACTTAAGTACTTTCTGATCCATTTTTGTTCGCAAAATACTAAAATAATTGTTCACAAAATCATAAGAAGATGCTTCGGGCATATAACATAAATCAAACAGCAGGAGACTTAAGAGTTGTGCAATTTTACAAAAAACAAGAGGGCCTGAAAGGCCCAAAGTAGCTCACCTGAGATAAAAAGAAATGACCTGTTCTTTGCAGCCCAAGATATCAAATGGAACAAATGTTCTAACCAAGTATCATGAAGAATGAACAACAAATGGCCCCTTGGCGGCAATGTTTTTTTAACAGACCTGAACTATTTTATAACTCTTCCAAGATATGTCCAAATTTCATGAAGATTGGGGAAAAAATGTGTCTTCTAGACTGTTCACTATATACATATAAAGAAAACTGCCCCACTCTCTGACGGCCATGTTTTTTACTGATCATGACCATTTTCAAACTCGTCCGAGACATCCACATAACTAATGTTTTGACAAAATTTCATGATGATTAGGCAAAACATGTGACTTCTAGAGTGTTCACAAGCTTTTTTACGATATAAATATAAGGAAAAAGACCCCCCCCCCCAGGCGGCCATGTATTTTTCACCAATCCAAACCATTATCAAACTCAACTGTCCTATACAGGTGTGGTAGAGCGGTCTTCTTCGCTTACGCAAATGAACCGGTCACAGGACGGTTACAAGTTATGTAACTTTGTGAGCACTTATGTAATGCGGAAATATTTATTTGACGAACTCTTATTTCCGGTCAGGATGACTATACTGACTGGTTGTAATTCAATTAACTAAAGGCGTTCAGTCAGAGTCGCCTAAATACACTCAAAGAATTTATTTATAAGTGAAAACCAAGGCAGCTTTGACAAAAATAACTAATTTTTATTCCAAGAACTTGGAAAATGAAAAACAATGACAGAAAATTAAGAACAGGTACAAGCCAAGTCTAAAGAATCTAAGTATTGTTACAAAAAATGAACAACATACAGCAAATACCTTAATGAATGTAAAAAGAAGTTCAAAAGCTGTCAAAAAAACTGATATAAATATAAGTTACTGTTAGTCTAGAAAGTGCTTCAAAAATCTAGTTTACAAAATAGGTCTAATTTAATCTAAAGAACAATATTGATGGAGAGTAGGAAACTTCAGTGAATCAAATGTAAAAATAAGAAAAATTTACTAAAGTTATTGAAACAGAATAGAGTCTTTCTTATTTAGAAAATGCCAAATAGAAATAATCAAAATAATAAGAATAATTCAGAAAATGATGCCAAAATGTCTTGATGCTAGTGTTAAAAAATAATTTAGAGTTTCATTATTTCAAAATTCCAACCTTTTTCAAGAGCTGTTAACTTTTCAAGAAAGCCTCAAGAGGTGTTTAAATCAGCCAAAACAGCTTATTTTATACAGTTCAGAATAGATCAATGGCAGAGTAGTCAATTTTCCCTCAGAACAGTGCATTCATCAATGATCAATATCTTTCAATTTCCAGAGCAGAACTAAAAATAGATTACTGAACCAGGTTAAACAAGACTATTGCCAAGCAATAAAAGTTCCCTACCGGCTCCACCATTGTCAGAAATTCCACCATTGTCAGAATTGTTTTTGTATTTGTTGCCATAGCAACCAGAATTTTTGACGTAGGAACAAAATGAAATGACGTGCATAATGTCCATGTTGCCATCTATCCATGTTCCAAGTTGCATGAAAAAATATTAAAAACTTTTAAAGTTATCGCAGGATCCAGAAAAAAACATTTTCAGCAGTATTTCTAGTCTATTTGTTGCCATAGCAACTAGAATTTTTGACGTAGGAACAAAATGAAATGATGTGCATAATGTCCATATTGCCATCTATCCATTTTTCAAGTTTCATGAAAAAATATTAAGAACTTTTAAAGTCATCGCAGGATCCAGAAAAAATCACCATTTTCAGCAGTATTTCAAGTCTATTTGTTGCCATAGCAACCACAATTTTTGACGTAGGGACAAAATGAAATGACGTGCATAATGTTCATATATCCATCTATTCACATTTCAAGTTTCATGAAAATATATTAAGAACTTTTAAAGTTATCGCAGGATCCAGAAAAAACACCATTTTCAGCAGTATTTCTAGTCTATTTGTTGCCCTAGCAACCACAATTTTTGATGTAGTAACAAAATGAAATGACGTGCATAATGTCCATATTGCCATCTATCCATGTTCCATGTTTCATGATAAAATATTAGGTACTTTCAAAGTTATCGCAGGATCCAGAAAAGTGTGACTGACTGACAGACTGATTGACAGACTGTCTAACAGACGGAGCGCAAACCATAAGTCCCTCTCCGGTTTCACAGGTAGGGGACTAAAAGTTATCGCAGGATCCAGAAAAGTGTCACTGACTGACAGACTGACTGACAGACGAAGCGCAAACCATAAGTCTCTCTCCGGTTTCACCGGTAGGGGACTAACAAGGGAGATAAATACTACATAAATACTGCAAAATCATGTACATGTTGTCTTTCTGTCAGTTATCTCTTAGTTGAAAGGCTTATCATAAGTGTTAATGACTAAAACAGTTATGTTAACTATGAAAATTCTGTGTTATGAAAAATTACATAATACAGTTAATGATACATAATATTGACATAATAAAACCAAACTTTACTACACAGGAAACAATTGTTCTGACCAAATTTCATGAAGATTGAGCAAACAAAAAATTTAACAAGATTTTACTATAGCTATATATAGCCAAAAAAGGAAAAATGCCCCACCCCTTGGCAGCAATGTTTTTCAAGCCTAGGTTACCATTTTTGAACTCATCCAAGATATCATTGGGACAAATCATCTGAGCAAGTTTCATGAAGATTGGAAAATAAATGTGGCCTCTAGCGTGTTAACAAGGTTTTACTATAGCCATATAAGAAAAAATGCTCCGCCCCCTGACGGCCATGTTTTTCAACCAACCGACATCATTTTCGAACTCGTCCAAGACATCATTGGGATGAATCTTCTGACCAAGTTTCATGAGGATCGGACAATAAATGTGACCTCTAGAGTGTTAACAAGATTTTGCTATAGCCAAATAAGGAAAAATGCTCCGCCCCTTGGCAGCTATGTTTTTCAAGCAAACTAACTATTTTCGAACTCATCCAAGATATCATTGAAACCAATCTTCTGACCAAATTTCATGAAGATTGGACAATAAATGTGGCCTCTAGAGAGTGAACAAGGCAAATGTTGACGTCGCACAACGGACAACGCACGACGGACAATAGGCGATCACAAAAGCTCACCATGAGCAAGTTGTGCTCAGGTGAGCTAAAAATCCAGTTTAATCCATGGAGATTTGATAATAAAGCCCCCTGCTTAACACTTCTTTATCATACCCCCAATTTCACACTCAAACCCTTGACATATCAATGCTATCTTTAAGGGATGCTTGTTAAGATGTTAACCTACCCTGGGAAATGTCTCAAACTTGTCAAAGTCCTTGATGGAGCAAAACAACTGCAGACTGATACTCGAGGCAATGATCAGCAGACACATGGTAAACAGAACTATACTGCCCAGCTTCTTTCCAGGACCAAAAATCTGGAACACAGAGCAGATAGACTAAGGGTATTGTAAACACAGAGCAATTATGAGCAGACACTTGGTAAACATAATGATACTGTTGGGCTTCTTTCCAAGACCAAATATCTGGAACACAGAGCTGATCAACTGGAACACAGAGCTGATCAACTGTGGGAAATGTGAACACAGAATAGTGTGGCATAGCTGAATTTAAATGACATGCTTATCAAAACTGAAATGCAGAGTGTACACACTTGCCAATGGCAAATAAACAGTCACTCAGTGCAAGCTAAGTTTGGGATTACATTATTTTAAATAACAACAAAACTGGCTAAAATGTAGAAATCAAATTGCACGGCCATATCAGAAACCAGAAACTGAAATGTACTGCAAGTACTTTTGACTTTGTCAAATAATTTTTCGAGGCATGAAATATTATTTCATCTTGTTACTGCAAGGTGTGCAGAGAAATAACGATAATAATAAAACATTTGTTATCAACCTTTAGGCAAAAAGGCAGCAGTTTCAATAACCCCAAAGAGATTGTTATAAAATTCTTAATAAAGTCCTTTTTTTAATTGTAAAACTTTCTCAATATAGTTCAAAAGATAACTAAAAAAATACACACCTTGTAGCAGAAGTCCTCCAGCATGGGGGAGGCCTTGATAAGCCTACCAACCCGCAACACCTTAAATATCAGATAACAACTGTACTATCAAATCATAGACATTCATCAATGAAACTATGCACTGGAATTACGACCCATATTCATAATAAGTTTATCACGCCCATGACTCACTTTGACTTTTGAAGGTTTAGAAAAATGAATTTTTACCATTAAATTTTACAATGTAGGAGTAAAAATAATAAACATCAACAGGAGAAACAAACAATAAAATCTGACTGACTGCCACAAATGAGAGCCTTCAAGTAAGTTTAAACTCTATATTTAGTGAACCTACGAATAGTTCTGACAATGCAAAAAGGTTTCTTAAAAAAAAGCGAAGGCGATCAAAAAGCATGAGCATCAAGCAATTACATATTTTAACTTTAATGAAACTGGTTTTCACTCGAAATATCAATTTCAAACGGACTGTAACCAAACAGGTTTAAATATTACATTTTGAATAAACAACTTTGAAATAACTTTAAATACACACAATTCTATTAACATGATTGAAACAAATGAAGGTTGAATGAGAAACTGCAGTAAGTGCTTAACATTTCAATTTAAATACACTTGTTCTGCATTCATAAATTAAAATATAAACTTTAAAATAATCCACCAGTATGCAACAAGGACTTGTATAAATACAGCTCTTTCAAAAACACTGGTTCCTTCCATGCTTTCAAAAAAGACGTGTTCCTTCCTTACTGTCACATAGTATGGTTGCTACTTTACTTTCACATAGTCTGGTTGCTACTTTACTTTTACATAGTCTGGTTGCTACTTTACTTTTACATAGTCTGGTTGCTACTAAACATTCACATAGTATGCTTGCTACTTAACATTCACGTAGTCTGATTCCAACTTTACTTTCACATCGTCTGGTTCCTACTTAACTTTAATATAGTCTAGTTCCTACTTTACTTACAAATAGTCTGGTTCCTACTTTATTTTTACCTAGTCTGGTTCCTACTATACTTTTACATCGACTGGTTCCAACTATACGAGCTCCCAAGGAGTCTGTTTTACCTGGAAATAAGTAAGCTCTGTACCTACAAGCATGGTAGAATGGTTCCTACTATACTTTCAACAAGACTGGTTCAAACAATATTTTCACATAGACTTGCTCCTTCCATTTTCACATTGACTGGTTACTACTATACTTTCCCAATAAGTAGGTTTTACCTGGAAGTAAGTGAGCTCAGTCCTGTACCAGCCTGGTATGATGTGCAATGTGGTGCCAATCACGAGGCTGAGTTCAAACTTGTGCAGAGACCGCCTCCAGTAACCACGGAGACCTAGGCACCAGATCTTGAACACTGCTTCAAGGTCAAACAGAAGGGTGAAGAACACCTGAAAAGTTAAGCAGAAAGAAATGTGTACACCAGATCTTTAAAAATACCCTGAGGTAAGACAATGGTAAAACAACTTAAATATTGAAAGGAACACTTTCTCCAGTTCAAATAGTAACATGAAAAACACCTGCAATATCAAAAAGAAGAAATAAAGTTTAAACAAGACTTTGAAAACTGTCTTCAGGTACGACAGTAAAATAAAAAGATCCTGCAATGTTCAAAGGAACAAATACTTTCACATGAGAGCTTGGGCACTCTCTCTCTGTAAAACAAATGGATAAAAAACACCTGACATGTTAAAAGAAAGAAATTAATTTTCCCGCCAAACCTTGATCACTGTGTCAAGGTCAAACAAAAGGGTGAAAAACACCTGACACGTCGAAAGGAGAAGTTAAAAAAACACATATCTTGAACACTGCCTGCAGGTCAATTGTTTAAACATGAGGGCCATATGCCTTAGGTCACTCTCCTGAAAATTCCACTTATTGAACTGTTTTGAGGAACAGTTGTGATGTTTTAAAAAAACCTTTGAACTTGGTTGACATATTATTAGAACAATATTCTGAGCAATACCTGACCTTTGTGGTTTCATAAAAAAATTAAAATCAATGTTTGGCTTCCATGACCTTCATATGCAATTGACCTGAATGATTTGAAAAATTTTGAAAGAGGGTCACCTGAGGATCATTCCTGTGAAGTTTCATTAAAATATGGCCAGTGGTTCATTGGGAGAAGTTGTAAGAACAAAAAGGTTAAAGGACACATGCATTCCCAGAAGACAAACAATACAGTATTATAAAGTTTCCCCATGAACACTTTGAGCTCTGGTGAGCTACTAAGAGGCCAATTTTTACCTAAATTGGATGAACAAACTTGGTAAAGGACCACTATACCATGTTACATGCCAAATATAATATCTATGGGTCTGGTTGTTTTATAGAAGATTTGGCAGTCATTTTGTTTATAAAGTCTGTATAAATCATGTAACCCCTGGGGTAGGGCCATTTTTGACCTCAGGGGTTTGACTGAAACTAACATAGTTGAGGATCACTAGATGATGTTAGAAACCAAATATTAAAGTCTGCCTGTTGATATTTCCGAAGAATATTTTCAGTTTTCCTTATTTTTATAGATTTTTAGCTCGTGTGACCTACATGTACAAATGCAATGCAATAGAACAATAAGAACAATTTCGAAAGAAAGATACCCAAGTATAATTCCAGAGAAGTTTATAATAATCTGCCAATAGGTTAGGAGCACAAAGTGCTCAGGTGAGCTCATAAATAGATTATTAACTTTTGCTGCTGCTCTCTTGTAGGTTTACAATTATATTCACAGCTCTCAATATCTGCATATTTTATTCAATATTGATTAAAATTGTCTACATGCTATTTTACATAAAAACTTGTTTAGTTTACTGAAGTTCAACTTTGTCATGAGTCAACAATATTCCATTTTTATTTGTAGAGGAATTGATTATTGATAAGACTAACTAAAATCAAGAGCATATATAAACTGTTCTTTTAACATTTAAAACCATATCATACTGTAAATAGTTAACCGTGTGTGATTATAAACCTTGATATTGGTAATACAATACGGGTACTTGCAACAACTAACATACAACACAATACAAAATCGCATGACTGAACATCACCTGATGTGGGTTACAAAGATTGAATTTCAATGTTTTCAACAAAAGAAGTCATAAATAGTGACAAACATGGCTTCCAATATGGAGAGTTCAATTCATAGAGGATCAGAGTTGTTCTGTGATTTTACTTGTTTCACATGTCAGGAAAATGAGAGAACCTCAGAGGCTGAATTTTACTGTGAGGACTGTTCTAAATTTTACTGTAACAAGTGTGTGGAGTATCATAACTATCTTTATAGGAAGCATGCAATTTTGGACAAGGAAAACATCGACCAGTGGCCCGAGAATAATGTGGGTGGACTAGAGCAATGTCAGGAGCACAAGAGAGAACTGACAGGATTCTGTGAGGACCACAGTCAGCTGATATGTCACGTCTGCCATGTCCACAATCATCAGTAAGTACAGAATTGTGCACTGTTAATCAAGATATTTTTAGACATGTATAAATCAACTATGTACAATCTTTCATATCTCCTCCAATGTTGTAGAAATTACATAAGAGAGCCCATAAAAGACGAAGAACACTCACATGCTACCCTTTTTTATTTTATTTTATTTCAACTGCCAAGCGTTAATTGTAATCTACCTTAAATTGACATAAAAAGTTCACAAAATACATGTAAGTTGGATAATGAAGCCCTTAATTGGTCCCTCTCATAAAATTTCTTTTACAGAAATTTTCTCTAAGTTCATGATCCAAAACTTCATCAAAAATCAATGGGCAAAAAAAATCAAGCTTTATCTGTAAGTCATGTAAATAGCCTCACACACCAAAAATCAGTAAATATCTGCAAAAGTTTAGCTTAAAGTCAGGAAAACTGTTATTATAGAGAAAATAACGAAGTCCAAGGCCCATAACTTTGCCAAAAATCAATGGACCTGAACTGAACTCGATCTTTATCTGTAACTCCTGCAGGTAGACTCATATACCAAAAATCAGGAAAATATCTCAAAGCGTTATGGAAAAAAACCTCAAGAAACTGAATGTCGGACGGACAAACAGACAGACGGATAAACAACAAACTGACAGACAGTCCGACTGCTATATGCCTACTGGGGGCATAAAAAAATGTAATACTAGCAGCAAGTTGGCATGTTGACATATACCAGTATTTTTACAGGTATGCATTCACTAAATCATTGGGGATAACAAAAAACTATGCAAAAAACAATATATGAGTAACAGGCCTGATGAGTAATTGTTGTGAACTTCACCAACAACTAGTTGACCCCAAAACCGACAGGCTTCTTTCTTTCCTAACTAGTAACCATCATGCTAACTTGGATACTCTTAGATGAAATCATTCGCTAAATATTACTGTTAACAAGGACCAATTATCTTTCAACCTTTAGTAGTTTTAACAAGAGTTATTAACTTATTTTCTGCAAACTATGATTTAAAGTTGTTATTTCAGTCAAAACAGGGTTATAAGACTTGCTAAAAGTTTGTGGTTTGGAACCATTTGAACTTTAAAACATAAAATGGTAGACTAACATCCAAAAAATATGGTAAATATCTGAAAGCGTTAAGGAATAAAAACTCTGGAAACTGAATGCTGGTATTCAATTAGTAACAATGTGTAACTATTTGAATGTGCATGTGAATCAAGACTTTTCTGTGTAACCCTTATTCTGTATGAATAACAGTGTTAAACTATTTATTAAGGAAGATCTATTCTTAAGTTTAAAATGACAGGGAATTATATGTTGTTAAAGATATTTCATGTAACAAAATAATATGATTCAAAATGAATCTAGGAATATTAACAATGCTTGTGAAAACATATACATGATGTAAACTTAAAAGGATTTGTTTTTGCAGGAAATGCAGTCAAGTGGTTCTAATAGCTGACAAAGTGAAAGACCACCATCAAAAAGGAGACTTCAAGCAGCTGTCGACAACAGTTGATTCACAACACAAGCAGTTGATACATATGAAAAATGATCTTGAGGAAAATATAAAGTCTCTTGAGACATCTTACAAGAAAATTCTTGAAGAGATCAATGCCTTACGAAAGACACTTAACGATTCTTTGGATCAACTGGAGAAGAATACCAAGAAGGAGTTGGACACATTTCTGGTCAATATGAGGGCATCTATTCAAACTGACATCAAAAACTGCACTGACTCCATAAAACATATAACATGCGTAAAAGAAGATTGGATGAGAAGAAAAGACAAAAATGAAGCATTGAGTTTTAAAAAGTATAGAAAATGGCTTGACCAGTCCCTCAAAGTAGAAGCAGTTTTACGAGAAATGACCACAAAGAATGTGATGACACTAACATTCATTCCTGATACAACCATGCAACAAACCCTGTCCACTCTTTCAGGATTTGGACAAATACTGAGCACAGTGGAACCCTCACAACTGGCTAAAAGGACAACACAGACCACAATTGCCAGACAGAATAAACCTACAGCATGCAGCCAGTCTGACCCTGGAAACCAAATAACTCCAGGATTAAAGGGTAACCACTCCAATCCAGACTCTGGTTTATCTAGACAGTATAACCCTGGAAATCAACCCAGTGATGTCAACAGGTTAGATCAGGTGTCTGATCCAGTATCAAGACGAAGTTCATCCCACCAGCTGGTCCAGGGAGATCAACCAGTTGCAGTAAGCAATTCTAATCAAATCCTAAGAGTGAAGAATGGTATGAGGTACAGAGTGACAATAGGGGATGATCAACATATATGTTATATAAGATGTATCTGTGAGACAGCTTCTGGAGAACTTCTCATTGGAGACCGGAAAAATAATAACGTGCAGCTTCTGAATCAGACATACAAGATGGTGGCCTACTGTTACTTGCCTATTAGGCCATCGGCAATGTGCAGCATTGACTCCAGTCTCGTTGCTGTTAGTAATGAATGTACCAATGAGCTCCACTTCATCAGAGTGAACAATGGTAACTCCTTGATAAAGGACAGGATAATGAAGCTCCAGCATAAGTGCTGGGGTATTACACATCATCAGGGTAACCTGTACATTACCGATGGTATTGCTCTATACCACTATACTGTGGATGGAAGACTGCTGAGCACAATATATCAGGATACATCAGATAAATGGACAGGTAAAAATTATAACTAGCATTATTAAGATTTTAGAAATCTATAAAGACCCATGCTTCTCATGTCATTCAAATAAAAAAGTAATGAGCTCCAAATACCAGTAATCTTCTCAAACAAATTGATGTTTTATGATCCTTATGAATATTCACAAATACAGATGATTGGCAAATCAAAAAAATACTTTTATCATAATAAGTTAACAATTTTATATTAAAGTTAGACAATAATGTCTTTCATTATAATTCGCAAACTTAAACACTTAACCAATGTATCAAAATAAATGAGAATAAACAAGTGTTATTGTAAGTATTTTATTCATGTTCATTAATTTATCAAATGTTTTATGAATGAACTAAATACTACACAAAAGCTGACTTTATTATGTAACAACAACATTAGACTTACTACTATTTATATCATGATGTTCGTTTCCATGTAATAACAAGACCTAATCATCACTGATTTCGATACCACAGTTACAGCCTGTGCAGTGAACCCAGAGGGCGACAGGATATATGTGACCAACGTGAGCAGTAAGCAACTGGTCACACTGTCCAGGGACGGCACAGTGATCTCAATCCTGTCTATCCATACACTGGGCACAACAAATGTACTACCTGGCCTACATGTTACAGCCTCAGGACAAGTTCTGGTGTGTGAATTCTTGTGCGACAAAATTCGCCAGGTGGACAGGGATGGGAGACAGATACTGGCAGAGGTGGACACAGAGCAGTATGGTGTGATTTGCCCTACATCAGTCTATTACAGAAAGCGCACAGGCTCAATAATTGTGGGAATGTATCAAAATTATGACATAATAGTGGTTGAGGCATGGTGACTGTTGGAGAAAGATGATGATAATTTATATTTGGCTACAAATGTTTACATATTCACATATATATATTATATATATATATATATATATATATAGATGTCATTTAAAACATTGCAACAGTTTCGCATACACTGTACATAAGACACAGTGACTGTTTGAAAATTCATTATTCCCTGTTTGAAACTAAGACATTTGCCATGAAACCAATCTTTACTAGTAAAGTAAAGAGAAGTCAATTTTATTTTATAAACAAAGGCCTATAGCCCAAAATACATAGTTATACATTATAACTTAATATTACATCATATGAGAGTTGTGTCTAGAACATGTTTATAAAAATACATACGGGTTGTGTTAATATAGAATGTACATTATTAAGTTATTGATATTTTTAGATCTTAGAACATATCCACACACACAAACACCAATACTAAAACAACATCACAAACAAAACAGATGCTGTGTTGATACAGTCAAAACTGACCTCAACGGTCACTTGAGAATAACGGTCAATTGCAGACAACGGTCAGTCTGTATTTCCCCTGACAAGGGTCACTCTATATTACACTTGAAAATAACAGTCATTCGTCCATAACAGCCAACGGTCAGTATATTTCACTCCGAAAGTCATGTTCGAACTGAAAACAACAGTCATGCGTCAGTCATTTCGAGTCGCGAAAAATTAAGACTACAAATGATACAGGTGCAAGTAACAATTAGAATGTGTATTATCCGCTGCATTCATAACGACTAAGCATGAGCGCATAACAAAGTCAATAGATATTTATCACTTATAAGGTTTTAAAAACAACACTGCGCTTGCGAGTGTTGTTATAAGTAGGCGATGAAAGGACTAGAAATCGTCTATTCAGGAAAAATATACATTGAATTGCAATTTTTATAACAAACTAAATATTTTTTACAAAATGTTTGCGTCTTTTTCTTTGAATTAGAACGATACAGTAAACCGTACTTTCGGTTTATAACAGCGAATCCGCTTTTGTAACTGTAAGGACGTGACATCAATGACATGTGACAATCTTTATTTAAAAATACATCCAAATGAATGTAAACAAGGGCTGTTTGTAAAACATGCATGCCCCCCATACAGTCCAGAGAATCATGCCACGAAAAGCGCTCATTCAGGCTGGTCAGTTCTAACCATATTTACAGTTACAGATACATGGCAAGATGCCCATTATTGTGTGCTGCGGTCAACATCCCAGCATGATTAGAGTAATTTAGGGGCCATAAAGGTTGATAAAAAGTTGGCTGGTTTGCCCAAACTTCACTTCTGAGGTACCTTCTGCGTTTCTAGTATGAAACAGCTACACAGTGTTTTATTCACTACTCGTGGAAGCACATGCAAACATTGTCGGAAATCGAGATTTTATACCTTGTGCATAATAAACATTGCGAGGCAATTGTTTGATTTTTTCAACAACAATCATTTCTACGGACATCTGAAAACTACGAGGATTGCTTAGATAAGGTATAATATACATCCGACATTGTATCAGGAAGGATGGCCGAGTTGGCTAAGTGGTAGACATTTTACTCCAGAACTCCAGGGGTTAGTGGTTCGAGCCCTGCTGAGGGTTATCTTTTTTTTCTTTTTTTAATGTTATTCTTGATTTTTTACTGCACTTTTTAGATTCAATGCTTACATTTATCAATATAAAGCATTGAATGACAAACTTCCAAACCTGCCAAAGCCTGTGAAATGACCCCTTTAACAATAAATAATTATTGTAAGTTATGAGAGATTTATTAATGTAACATAGTCTTGTATGTTTAACAGTATGCAATGAAAGAAAGTAGACTCTAATTTTAAATCAAGATAAGTGAATTGAAATTATTACCATTGCAGATCCATTTTTATTTTTCTCAGTTGTCTATGAATATTCAATTAATTTTTGTTTTATATACCTTAACAAAAATAACAAAAATGTGTATCGGATGAAAGGTAGCATAATTTATGCCATCATATATTTTTGCCAAGCATTGTTTGCTCATACATTAGCAAACATAGTTTAACATAATCAAGTACGTCCTTTAGGAGCTGTCTGATCAGAGTATACTTATTTTTGGAAAAGTCGTTCAAGGTGTCATAAGGACTGAAGTTGCTTAGTACTATAACTCTGCAATAATATAATGTGTAAGTTGTTTACTTGGCCTGGAAATTATCTCTTAAATAGAATATACCTGGTATTTATCAATATTATTCAGGACTCATTTAAAGCAATACATGATTATACCTTTTCATATGTGTATTAGAAAAGATTAATGTTTAGTAGAACCTGAAAGACAATTAAAGAGCCATTCAATGAGCTTTCCGTTGTACACAAAGTGTTGTATCTTTTGGAGAGTCTAGAACAGATTTAAGCTTAAGCTTAAGTTATAAATGATTGAGGACAATTTTAACTCTGCTTGTTTGTACATTTTATTGTACTCGAAGTGTTTAGAAATTTTTCAACATGTCACTTAACTTTATATTTTAAAATTTAATAGATATAAGATTTTATGTTTAAAATCTCGTGCATACAGCATCGAAGGATGCACTGTGTCAATAATGAGCATTTTTGTCAGTTCCTTGTCAAAAATGTAGTAAACTGCCAGAGATTAGTGTTATGTCAGTGTTAACTTCAAATAAATATCTTAAAATGTGACCTTTTAGCATGATAAGCAAAACAATGCACACTGTGAGCTTAATTACTGCATTGATCTGTGAATAAACTTGTGTGACATTTTTGTCTGGATATTTTGTTTTGTGTTTATTGCAAACAATACATTTTGAAATTAATAATGAAGCAAAATGTCTCAAATGTCATGACTCCAGTACATATTGTTCATACATGTACCTATTTTTTATGAATATGAATTCTGAATTTCGAAATATTCCATGTATTTTAACAAGAGTTCCGCGGTCGGAGATGACCGCATTGAAGCCGGATTTTTGATTTAAATGACAGGAAAGTACCTTTCGTGTTTTTGTCAATGCAATACTTAAATTACTGAAATATTGTTCAAAGGTCAAAATGAAATGTAAGTACTTTTCAAGGCATGAGCAAACCTTGTGTTATGTTTTGAATGCATGCATATACATGAACAACAATAACATTTAAGGTCACAAATATGAACTTGAATTGACAATTAGGAAAGTTTGATCTCAATTTTTTTATTAGCAAATAAGTAACATATTGTTTGAAGTTTCCATCAATTTCATTATGTCAAGTTTGAAGACTCTAGGTACAAGCATACCAAAGTTATAACATGGAATAAGAACTTTAACATTTTTACCTACCAAAGTTATAAGAACTTTAACATTTTTACATTCAAGGTCACAGTGACCTTGACCTTAGAATGAATGACCTTGAAATGACCAGTGGTCATCTAAGTGTGCTCGCAAACCTTCATGTCAAGTTTGAAGACTCTATGTCCAAGCATACCAAAGTTATAACAATTTTAACATTTTAACATTTAAGGTCACAGTGACCTTGACCTTCAAATGAATGACATTGAAATGACCAGTGGTCATCTTCTAGTACTGGCCAATCTTTATTTCAAGTTTGAAGACTGTAGGTACAAGCATACCAAAGTTATAACATGAAATAAGAACTTTAACATTTTTACATTCAAGGTCACAGTGACCTTGACCTTCAAATGAATGACCTTGAAATGTCCAGTGGTTACTTACTAGTTCTGGCCAACCTTCATGTCAAGTTTCAAGACTCTAGGTCCAAGCATACCAAAGTTATAACAACTTTAACATTTTTACATTCAAGGTCACAGTGACCTTGACCTTCAAATGAATGACCTTGAAATGTCCAGTGGTTACTTACTAGTTCTGGCCAACCTTCATGTCAAGTTTCAAGACTCTAGGTCCAAGCATACCAAAGTTATAACAACTTTAACATTTTTATATTGAAGGTCACAGTGACCTTCACCTTCAAATGAATGACCTTGAAATGACCAGTGGTCATCTGTTAATCCTGGCCAACCTTCATGTCAAGTTTGAAGACTCTAGGTCCAAGCATACCAAAGTTATACCATGAAATAAGAACTTTAACATTTTTACATTCAAGGTCACAGTGACCTTGACCTTCAAATGAATGACCTTGAAATGACCAGTGGTTACTAACTAGTTATGGCCAACCTTCATGTCAAGTTTCAAGACTCTAGGTCCAAGCATACCAAAGTTATAACAACTTTAACATTTTTTATATTGAAGGTCACAGTGACCTTGACCTTCAAATGAATGACCTTGAAATGACCAGTGGTCATCTGTTAATCCTGGCCAACCTTCATGTCAAGTTTGAAGACTCTAGGTCCAAGCATACCAAAGTTATACCATGAAATAAGAACTTTAACATTTTCGAGCACGCCGCCCGCCCGCCCGCCCGCCCCCCCCCGCCCGCCCGACAACATCAATCTATAAGCCGAGATTTTTTTGAAAAAAATCCGGCTAAATATCTTGAAATTATATATTTTACTGTATTTTAATTAACTTATTAGTCTAAACATATATTGTGGAAACATGCACAACTGTTTAAGGTTTTTATTACAAGAAGAATTATTAGAATACATGGTTAAACAGTACTTGGAAGCAACTTGAAACCACACCGGTCCTGTGCAGTTGTATGACAGTTTTATGGCCCCTAATTACCCTACCATGCTGAGAGACTGACCACAGCCCACATGTGGCCCATCAGCGGTAACTGTAAATATGCTTCAGCCAAGCCAGCCTGAATGAGCAGTTTTCGTGGCATGATTCTCTGGACTGCATATGGGCTGTCAGTTGTAGTGGCAGCCATTGTGTGAATATGTTTTTTGTCACTGTGACCTTGACCTTTGACCTAGTGACCTGAAAATCAATAGGGGTCATCTGCCAGTCATGATCAATGTACCTATGAAGTTTCATGATCCTAGGTGTAAGCATTCTTGAGTTATCATCCGGAAACCATTTTACTGTTTCGAGTCACTGTGACTTTGACCTTTGACCTAGTGACCTGAAAATCAATAGGGGTCATCTGAAAGTCATGATCAATGTGCCTATGAAGTTTCATGATCCTAGGCGTAAGCATTCTTGAGTTATCATCCGGAAACCATTTTAATGTTTCGAGTCACTGTGACCTTGACCTTTGACCTAGTGACCTGAAAATCAATAGGGGTCATCTGCCAGTCATGATCAATGTACCTATGAAGTTTCATGATCCTAGGCGTAAGCATGCTTGAGTTATCATCCTGAAACCATTTTACTGTTTCGAGTCACTGTGACCTTGACCTTTGACCTAGTGACCTGAAAATCAATAGGGGTCATCTGCCAGTCAAGATCAATGTTCCTATGAAGATTCATGATCCTAGGCATAAGCATTCTTGAGTTATCATCCGGAAACCATTTTACTGTTCCGAGTCACTGTGACTTTGACCTTTGACCTAGTGACCTGAAAATCAATAGGGGTCATCTGCCAGTCATGATCAATGTACCTATGAAGTTTCATGATCCTAGGCGTAAGCATTCTTGAGTTATCATCCGGAAACCATTTTACTGTTTCGAGTCACTGTGACCTTGACCTTTGACCTAGTGACCTGAAAATCAATAGGGGTTATCTGCCAGTCATGATCAATGTACCTATGAAGTTTCATGATCCTAGGCCTAAGAATTCTCTAGTTATCATCCGGAAACCATTTTACTATTTCGAGTCACTGTGACCTTGACCTTTGACCTAGTGACCTGAAAATCAATAGGGGTCATCTGACAGTCATGATCAATGTACCTATGAAGTTTCATGATCCTAGGCCTAAGCGTTCTTGAGTTATCATCCCGAAACCATCTGGTGGACGGACAGACCGACGGACCGACAGACTGACATGTGCAAAACAATATACCCCCTCTTCTTCGAAGGGGGGCATAATTAATACAAACTGTGGAATTTACGGAATGAACGAGATGCACGAGTAAACAACAATTCTATCGTTGATATAGTCATAGATTTAGTTTAAAAATAGTTATGAAATTAAATCAATTTATAAGACATTATTCTGTATTATTTAATTTAAATTAATTATCTTATTATGCTTAGTTATCTTCAAGAAGCCTTTGTTTAACACTGTGTGCGAACGACTGGGTGGGTTAAGGACGTAGCAATACTACCATCTGATCAAACATCTAAAAAAAGTGGTGATCGGCAATAGCAGTCACTAGTCGACAACGGTCACTTTTGTCATTTCCCTTGACTGACCGCTGTTCTCAGTTTTGACTGTATATCAAAAAATATTTGAAAAGTTATTTTTTTATGCCCCCGGTAGGGTGGCATATAGCAGTTGAACTGTCCGTCAGTCAGTATGTCAGTTCATGTATGTCAGTATGTGTGTATGTCAGTCTGTCCGTCCGTCCGAAAAAAACTTTAACATTGGCCATAACTTTTTCACAATTGAAGATAGCAACTTGATATTTGACATGCATGTGTATCTTATAAAGCTGCACATTTTGAGTGGTGGAAGTTCAAGGTCAAGGTCATCCTTCAAGGTCAAAGGTAAAAAAAAAAAAAAAATCAAAGCAGCGTTCTCATGCAGCTGCACATTTTGAGTGGTGGAAGTTCAAGGTCAAGGTCATCCTTCAAGGTCAAGGTCATCCTTCTAGGTCAAAGGTCAAAAAAAAATAATCAAAGCAGTGTTCTCATAAAGCTGCACATTTTGAGTGGTGGAAGTTCAAGGTCAAGGTCATCCTTCAAGGTCAAGGTCATCCTTTAAGGTCAAAGGTAAAAAAAATAAATTCAAAGCGGCGTTATCATGAAGCTGCACATTTTGAGTGGTGGAAGTTCAAGGTCAAGGTCATCCTTAAAGGTCAAGGTCAAAAAAAAATAAAAATCAAAACAGCACAATAGGGGGCATTGTGTTTCTGACAAACACATCTCTTGTTTATTTGATATTTTTCAGTAGATGGATGATATGAACAAATACATAACTTTTTAAAAATAGCTTCATAATTGGCAATTATTAATTAATAAAAATTTAGCAGTGAATCGCCTGAAGAATACCAGCTATTAAGATAATTTACTCATATTTCATTAAGCCCAGTTTTTCCAAAACACAGCTCATATAAACATGGAAGAAGGACCATCACAAGTACAATGAAAGAAAAGAAATAACCTGAGGGATGTTGGATCAAAAAAAAGATCACACACATAAGATGGGGAAAAAAGTAGTAAGTTATTTTGTGAAATTCAAGTGTAAAAAGTAGTTTATAGGTGAAAATGGAAAAGAGCTTAGGGTGAAATATGGAACGTAAGAAGGAAGAGTAACATGCAAAAGTAGAATGGAAGATGAACTTTTACATGCACAATTTAGACCAGAAGAAAGACAAAAGTTCACATGTGACAAGCTAGGAGAAGAAAGACAAAAGTTCACATGTGACATGCAAAATGGAATGAAAAGAGCATTCACAAGTGAAAATCACAAGGGCAGAAGAAAGAATTTCACAAGAAAAATGTGGAAAGGAAGAACAAAGATCCATGGTACTTATAGATGCTAGGGATTTCACAAGTGAAATGCATAGAGGAGGAACATACCCAGTGTTGCTTTTTTTGTCAAATGTGGGGCCGAAATTCAGCTTCATATACAATCTAAAGAAGCATACATTTTACCCCACTGACTGCCTAAAATTCCCAATTGAAGTTTTATCCCCCCCCCCCCCTTAACATATTTTTAAATTATGGAAACATTCAGTTAATCTTTCCAGCTCTTCAAGTTGTTCCTTAGCAAATTTTGCAAACACTTGCATTTTTAATGTTCAAGCTTTTGTGGTAAGAAAACAGAAAATCAAAACACAACTTAAGTCAAAACAACACAGTTTTTCCCAATCTAAAAGGACTCATTAAAAAAACACTGATATCTCTATGCAGCAGCTTTTTATGGTGTTTGGTATATACCTCTATGAAGTAGAAGGTGTCAATAGTGTTCTTGGGGTTTTTGGTTTCATGGTCGAAGCTCAGACTGGCCTCGGCAATGGCGCTTGCTAGCACCATGAGTAGGATGAATGCATGGAACGCACTGGAGCGCAGGATCTGCTGGAAGATGGGCGGGGCCAGGCCCTGGGGCTTGTTCTCATCCTGGATCACCATCCGCCAGCTGGCACCCTCCTGCTGTATCACCTATGGGGAGACAAATTACAAGCCAAACTTTGTATTTTTCAATACTGGGTCAGTAAGAGGCCTTGTATCTTAAGGTGAAGGTATAAGCCTTAAATGCATTCCACACAGGCTTATCAGGGAAGACATTTTCCAGATAGACTGAATTTTCTTCTAAAAAGACTACTTTAAAAAATGACATTCGGCAAAAACAATATGTCCCCCACCATAGTGGTAGGGGACATAAAAATCTATAAAACAGACTAGAGAAAAAGAGAAAAATCCTATAAAACCAAGAGTGTAATCCCTGATAAGCCTGCGCAGTCTACACAGGGTTAATCGGGAACGACACTTTATGCACATGCATATAACCCCACTTTTCAAGAATGAGGCTCATTTGGAATGCTTGTTGAATCGCCAGAATATTCACTTATTAACCCTTTCCCACTCAGAAGCAGAGTGAAAATGGCTATATGAAACCAGCATAAAGCCAGAAGTTACTCGCAGTCTGGTCAAGTTGTATGCTGTTTGCCACTGATCAGTATCTTAAGGTTGGAAATGAAGCCTTTAATACTTGAATTTAGTAAGAAAGGTCCATCATTTAATTGGGTTTTCTAAGGGGCTACTAACGCGTAAAAATGCACATCTGACTCTGAGTGTCTGTCCCAGGGGATCTTCACATATGCTGGAAGTACTAGGCAGAAAGTGTCGTCCCTGATTAGCCTGTGAGGAATGCACAGGCTTATTTGGGACAACACTTTAAGCACATGCATTAAACCTCATACCTGGGATGAGTCCGAGTCAGTGTCTTTCCCACGAGACCCCCACATCTGCTGGAACTGCACGCGGAACTCGGCAAACGACTCGATGATCACGGCTATGAAGATGTTCTGAAATGCAAGTACACTGAAATTTGTGCAGGGCTTAATCTGAAATTTACCAAATTATCCAATTGCCACATATAAGCAAATTTCGCTTAAGAAATTTCCATCTGGCTATAATTTTTCCTTATAAAACCCTGTAAAACAGATAAAATGTTAAAAATATCTGTGTTTTACAGTAAATTGGGCTCAGAAAATTGTGAGCCAGAAGGAGCCCTGTTTGTGTGGTGGTGTACCAACACATAGTTTTATTAAATTGTTGGGCTTTGTGTGTGTGTTTTTCTATTCATATTTTCACTGCAAAACTGTTGTTGTTTTTAAATTGTTATTGGCCATGGAACATTTCTAAAACAAAAAAGAAGGGACAAATTTATGCCATTTATGATTACTTAAGATGCAAAAAAGGCATTTTGTTTTCAGTGTCATTTACAAAAGAATGAACAATTTAAAATGTTTTTACAGAGTTAAATAACTATGCAGCAGCAATGGAGTAATAAGACGAATGTGGGGAATGTGGGGACAATTTTAAAAGCTTTTACAGTGCAAGACACATGTTGTGAATTTCAACTGAATTAAAGTATATATTCATGGTTAAAATAAGGTATCAGCTGTTTCATCTTAAGATTTATGAAGATTTATATATTCAACAAATAATTTCAATATTTCTATCCAAATTTGTTCAAACATGCTGAAACTTTGCTGACTGTAATTTTGGAAATCCTGTTACAAAAACTTGGGGTAAATTACTCCAAGACTTCTAATATGAGCAGTGTTCAGGGAAAACTGGGGGTCATGCATGTGAGTTACAGTGTTCAGGGAAACTGGGGGTCATGCATGTGAGTTACAGTGTTCAGGGAAAACTGTGGGTCATGCATGTGAGTAAAGTGTCGTCCCATATTCGCCTGTGCAGACTGTAAAGGGCAAATCTGAGACAACATTTTACGCACATATATTAAGCACAGTTTTCCCAGAACTAAGGTCATATAAGCTGTTTTAAATTCAATCATTCATGAGGGAAAAGAAGGCACAACCCATACCTTGATGAGCCATGCTAGCATGAAGATGAGAGAAGATGGATCAGAGCCTGTATGCACCAAACAATTCTAAGACTTAAGAATTGGAATAAAGAACATTTTTTAATAAAAATATTCAATAATTCCTTTTATTTTGAGTAAAACTTGGCAATAACCCATTCAAATACATATTTCTTTATTCAGTTTTTTTCCTTGGATCTAAGACTTTTCTTAATTTTCAAGTCTAAGAATGGGTTGGTGGATTTGGGCCCTATCGGACACTACCGATACCTTGACAAGCCATGCAAGCAGGAAGATGAGAGATATGAAGTAGACGAGGGCCACCCCGGACTCCAGACTGTCCATGGCATGGTACAGCAGGAACACCCAGCCCTCCTGCGAGGCTGCCTCGTACACCGTGAAGAAACTGGTTGCTATAGAAACAGAAGAAATGGGTTGCTAAAGAAACATAAGTGTTACATACATAAGTCTCCTTCTGAGAAAACTTGGCTTGGTGCAAGTGTGTAAAGTGTCATCCCAGATTGGCCTGTGCGGTGCAAGTGTGTAAAGTGCCATCCCAGATTGACCTGTTGGCTTGGTGCAAGTGTGTAAAGTGTCATCCCAGATTGGCCTGTTGGCTTGGTGCAAGTGTGTAAAGTGCCATCCCAGATTGACCTGTTGGCTTGGTGCAAGTGTGTAAAGTGTCATCCCAGATTGGCCTGTTGGCTTGGTGCAAGTGTGTAAAGTGTCATCCCAGATTGGCCTTGGTGCAAGTGTGTAAAGTGTCATCCCAGATTGACCTGTTGGCTTGGTGCAAGTGTGTAAAGTGTCATCCCAGATTAGCCTGTTGGCTTGGTGCAAGTGTGTAAAGTGTCATCCCAGATTGGCCTGTGCGGTGCAAGTGTGTAAAGTGTCATCCCAGATTGGCCTGTTGGCTTGGTGCAAGTGTGTAAAGTGTCATCCCAGATTGGCTTGGTGCAAGTGTGTAAAGTGTCATCCCAGATTGGCCTTGGTGCAAGTGTGTAAAGTGTCATCCCAGATTGGCCTGTTGGCTTGGTGCAAGTGTATAAAGTGTCATCCCAGATTGGCCTTGGTGCAAGTGTGTAAAGTGTCATCCCAGATTAGCCTGTTGGCTTGGTGCAAGTGTGTAAAGTGTCATCCCAGATTGGCCTTGGTGCAAGTGTATAAAGTGTCATCCCAGATTAGCCTGTTGGCTTGGTGCAAGTGTGTAAAGTGTCATCCCAGATTGGCTTGGTGCAAGTGTGCAAAGTGTCATCCCAGATTGGCATGTTGGCTTGGTGCAAGTGTGTAAAGTGTCATCCCAGATTGGCCTTGGTGCAAGTGTGTAAAGTGTCATCCCAGATTGGCCTGTTGGCTTGGTGCAAGTGTGTAAAGTGTCATCCCAGATTGGCCTGTGCAGTCTGACTACAATTTCTGAATTAACTGGATTTTAGGTTTGACTAGACTTCTTTTGAACAAAATATACCATAAAAGCCAAAAAATTGTGTATGAAAATTAGCCTTAGCACACTGCGCAGGCTGATTTGGGACTACACTTAACGCGCATGGATTAAGCCATATTTTCTAACAGTGAGGCTTATTTGATTCCTGCCTATGCTAGGTCATGTAAGGACCTTGTATTTTTCCATCTCGGCTCAATAATGGTTTATTTCCAGTCAGTAAATTAGTTCTTTAAAAGAAAATGTATAACGTGAGTGGAATTTGCATTTTAAATAGGACCAAACAATGTGTGTGGTTTTGTGTGCTAAATAGGAACAAACAATAAATGTGAGGGTTTGCGTTTTAAATAGGAAAGAACAATCTTTAGTATGGATTTGCATTTTGAATAGGAACAAACAATTCTAATGTATGGATTTATGTATTAACTTGTGTGGGTTAGTGTGTTAAATAGAAACAAGCAATCTTACGCAGTTCATCAAACCCATTGAATCCCCTATTGTTTTTCGGGATATCAATAGAGATGCACTTCATTCCCTTGGGACAGTGGTGGCCTGGCTTGTTGTCAGGGGAACAGTAGGTGTCTGGGATTGCAAGGTCAAACACAGTTATCTCCCTGTTGTATGAGAAAAATTTAAACGGTAAATTGAAAAATACATTGTATATGACAGCGAAAAACATAGTATCACACTGATAAACAGTTATCAATATTACAAATATGCTGCAAACTATGTAACACATATGCTGCAAACTATGGTACACATATGCTGCAAACTATGTTACACATATGCTGCAAACTATGTTACACATATGCTGCAAACTATGTTACACATATGCTGCAAACTATGTTACACATATGCTGCAAACTATGTTACACATATGCTGCAAACTATGATACACATATGCTGCAAACTATGTTACACATATGCTGCAAGCAACCTAACACATACATGTTTGAAGCAATTAATGTTGTTGATAATTACATTGTATAATTTTTCAGTATTTCATATGTGATGTGACAATTGTTATTTCACAACTTTAGTACACATTCTTATATATGTTCTAAATATTTTTTTAACAGATTGACAATGTATTGGTAAACAATTTCATATACTATGTTAGTGCAACCAGAAGCCATAAAAGCCTGCACTCTCGGTAAGTAATATTTCAATTGGAAACACAAATTGTAAAGTGCATATTGTTCATCTCAATTACAGGTAACCTTAGAAAAATAAGTAAAGTGGATACTTATTTAGATTTCTTAGCACCATACAATTTGTTTTTTAAACTGCACATGTACTAAGTATTGGTGAGTTTATTGCAGACACAAGGGTACAACTTGCGAAGTATTGAAGACATTATTGCGTACACAGTGAAACAACTTAAGATGTTTTGGTGACGTTATTGCGGACACGGTGGTACTTACATGTACTAGGTATTGGTGACGTTATTACGGACACGGTGGTACTTACGATGTATTGGTGATGTTATTACGGACACGGTGGTACTTACGATGTATTGGTGACGTTATTACGGACACAGTGGTACTTGAGCTCCCCAAAGAACTGTACTCCCAATATGCCGTAGAGAATCATGAAGAAGAGGAAGAAGATTGTCACATTGTAGATCTGCTGATAGGAACGCCTGGAGAACACATGAATATTTTCATCACAAATTCAAGAACTATTTAAAAAGATTTCAAGACTACAATATGATATTTAATGATGAATTGTACATCTGCTGATAGAAGACATTTTTGCTATTCTGATAGTATTTTTTGAAAAAAATCGAAGAAAATGCTAATTTTAGAAATTCAGCAGACAACATTTTAGCAGACGACAAATTTCCCAGCATTCAAAGGGTTAAAGAACCTTGTTCTTGAAAAAACTGGGCATAATGCACGTGCCTTAAGTGTTGTTTCAGAATAGCTTGTGCAATCTGCACAATCAGGGATGACACTTGTCGCTTTTATGAAATTTATTGTCTCTTGGAAGTTTTAAATAGGAATCCAGTTACGGTGAACAGTGTGACTGCACAGGCTTATCTGGAACAATACTCTACATACATGCATTAAGCCCAGTATTCCTAGACAGAGGCCTTTATGTGTAGCTTTATTCAGCAATATTTCAGTCAAAATACATCCAAGATTTAACCTTCTCTCACTTTTCCTCCATAAGCTGGTTAACCAGTACTGTCTGCACATAGATGCCAGTAACTAAAATCTGCCCTATTTGAGTATAAAAAAGGGTAGCAAGATGTCCTTACAAAGTATTGCACTTTCAGCAAAATCCTTCTATTGTTGCAAATAAACTGAAATTCACTACCACATGCCTCTATACAAATATCTGCCTTTCATCATATTGATCCAAAAGTTTCCAAAAACTAACTTCAAAAACATCTTTTGCCGTACAACACCAAATGTTTTAGACCTAACCAGCATCAAGCTGCAATCAGTACATACTTGAATAGAGTCAGTACATACTTTAATATAGAGTCAGTACATACTTGAATATAGAGTCAGCACATACTTGAATATAGAGTCTGTACATACTTGAATATAGAGTCAGTACATACTTGGATATAGAGTCAGCACATACTTGAATATAGTCAGTATATACTTGAATATAGAGTCAGTACATACTTGAATATAGAGTCTGTACATACTTGAATATAGTCAGTACATACTTGAATATAGAGTCAGTACATACTTGAATATAGAGTCAGTACATACTTGAATATAGAGTCAGTACATACTTGAATTTGAGTCTGTACATACTTGATTATAGAGTAGGTACATACTTGAATAAAGAGTCAGTACATACTTGAATTCGAGTCAGTACATACTTGAATATAGAGTCAGTACATACTTGAATATAGAGTCAGTACTTACTTGAATCAGTACATACTTGAATATAGAGTCAGTACATACTTGAATATAGAGTCAGTACATACTTGAATTCGAGTCAGTTCATACTTGAATATAGAGTCAGTACATACTTGAATTTGAGTCAGTACATACTTGAATAAAGAGCCAGTACATACTTGAATATAGAGTCAGTACATACTTGAATAAAGAAACAGTACTAACTTGAATATAGAGTCAGTACATGCTTGAATATAGAGTCAGTACATACTTGAATATAGAGTCAGTACATACTTGAATATAGAGTCAGTACATACTTGAATATAGTCAGTACACACTTGAATATATAGTCAGTACATACTTGAATATGTAGTCAGTACATACTTGAATATGTAGTCAGTACATACTTGAATATAGAATCAGTACATACTTGAATATGGAGTTGATCCTGTTTTGGGGCAGTGAGAACTTCAGGAAAACTCTGAAGACCCTGATAAGGATCAGTGGACGCAAGCATCTCAGGACAGACCAGAATGAGTAGGGCTGGACCACCCGCGTCAACTCAAACACCTGGGAAATAAAATCAGGATCAGTGAAGGCATGCATCTCAGGACAGACCAGAATGAGTAGGGCTGGACCACCCGCATCAACTTAAACACCTGGGGAACAAAACAAAACACACCCTGGGCTTTGTTCAAGTGTGAAAACTGGAGGTTTGGAAATCATGGCCACTGATTGTTCAATTTTTGCTTAAGTATTTTTGAGTTTTGACATTATCACATGACACAAAAGTGCTCTAGCTGAGATCTGAGAAGGTCAGGGAGCTCTTTTGTCAAAAGGACATTCTCACCAACAGGGCTGTGTTATCCATATATTTCAATAGAACCTGTTACATATTTCATACTATAGTCTGAATATATTGTCATTAAAAACTTTGTTTCAATCATTAATTAACTAGTATTATAACTTAACGATTCCTTATTGACGCTACTAATAAAATTTGCAGTGCAATAATATGTCCAGACCAAACAAGGTGTCCAGTTGAGCTGGGTGGGACCTAAGGATTGCAGAGTGCTGCACCGTTCCATGAAAGTTCAGCAGAAGCACTGCACAAATATGCACATAACTGATTTCACAGGATATATAACTAGTGTTAAAGAGGAACTATTATTTAATTAACAAGAGGGCCAAGATGGCCCTAGTTCGCTCACCTGAGAGGAGTCGGTTCATTCTTTACCAAATGTCAAACTTTACCTTTGTCCAGACAAACATCCTGGTAAAGTTTCATCATTATTGAACAAAAATTCCGGCGCATGGAGTGTTTTTGTTTTTGTTAGATTTGACCTGGCCGTTACCTATATTTTGAGTTGATCACCCCCCCCCCCCTTAACCAAACATCAAACTTTGCTTACAAAAATAAATATTATGACCAAGATTCATAAAATCTGAAACAAAATTGTGACCTCTAGAGTGTTTTCAAGGACTTTTATATACTATAATGAAAATTTGGACAATCTAAGGGCAATAATTATGGCATTAATTATGTGAATGACTGAGATCTTTCAGCAACTTTGATAAAGGATGCTTGAGAAATGTGAATGCTAAAGTGTTTACAAACCAAATCAGGGGTGTGATTGAGGTGAAGTCTGAGGGGAGGAAAAATTCTGTAGACTGATTTCAACTACCCGAATCGCGTGCATTATGCAATGACAAACCTTAAAACAGATTTTTAAATAAACACCATTTTAAACTTATCAACAAGATTTTTTTATGAAAATCTTTTTAAAATCACTAAACATGTTATGCTAAGTCACCAGTATTAATTGTGATCACAATCAATGAGTGTTCCGATACCTGTGAACGATGACGGCAACCTAGTTTGAGCTTAATGCCTTTAAATTCCACATAAGGTCAACAATGTTACAGTGTTCAACTTACGACAATTAACCACAGTTTACCTTGTTTAATATTTTTTTCACATGAATAGAATATGACTTCAGCCTTACCAAGACAGTCAATCTTCCGTACCCATTCAGAAAGTGGTATCGCTTTCTGATTTATATCCACAGTTGTTTCTTCCCTTTCCCATTTAAATTTGTTTTTCAATAATTGTTAAATCTCCAAATTTTGTGAGATTCGCTCGTCCCTTTTCATTAACACTTCAAAAAGTCGCCATTTGCAATTGAATCAGCAAAGAAATATGAGCAAGGGACAAAATTGTCACAAAACCAGGTTTTCATTGTGAAAAAAAATCTGATAAAGGGAGAAAACTCAAACCGAACTTTTGAAATGAACAAACAAAATTAACCCCCTTTGTAAGTTTGTTTTTAAAAAAAATCTATTTTTAGTCATGGCGACCTTGACATTGGAGATATTGACGTGATTCTTTCGTGCGACACACCGTCCCATGATGGTGAACAAATGTGCCAAATGGTTTTAAAATCTCACAATGAATGACATAGTTATGGCCAGGACAAGCTCATTTATGGCCATTTTTGACCTTTGAACTCAAAGTGTGACCTTGACCTTGGAGATATCGACGTAATTATTTCGCGCGTCACACCGTCCAATGATGGTGAACAAATGTGCCAAATGATTTTAAAATCTGACAATGAACAACATAGTTATGGCCCGGACAAGCTTGTTCCGCCCGCCCACCAGCCCGCCAGCCAGCCAGCCAGCCAGCCCGCCCGCCCGCATTCGCCAATCTGATAACCAGTTTTTTCCTTCGGAAAACCTGGTTAAAAACATTTTAAAAGACCGATTTTAATTGGAAGATTGGGAAACGACAGCCAATGACATCGCTCGTTTCAAAAAATGCAAAGACAGAATACCAGTATAATATGCTGAGAGGTTTCACAGGCCGCGGATTTTTCGGGCCGCTTATGAAATACACCCGCGGATTCGGTCATAAAAGAAACTGCACCCCCCCCCCCCTGCCCCCGGCAACCATGTTATTCAACTGACCGGAACCATTTTCGAACTCAACTCTCGTATCGAGAAATTTTATGAAAATTGGGCCAAAAATGTGACTTCTAGCGCGTACACATGTTTTCACTATATACATATAGAGAAAAATGCCCCGCCCACTGACAGCCATGTTTTTTCACCGATCTGGACCATTTTAAATCTCGTCCGAGATATCATTAAAACCAATGTTTTGACCAACTTTCATGATGATTGGGCAAAAATTGTGACTTCTAGAGTGTTTACAAGGGTCTCTATAGCCAATAGTGCTGCAACAATATACCGGTATATCGGTATATATCGCAATACGCATATTGTATTGCGATACGATTTTCGTCATACCGGTATGAAAATTTTACAAACATGCATCTACATTTCGTTCAGAAAAGCCATCCAAAATAATGATATCAAGGTAAACAAAACAATGCGGTATTTTGTAAAAATAAATTGTTACGTAAAAATGGCATTCTAAAAAGTCTATTATACAGAGTAGCGTTGTTACATGGGAGCATTTATTCTATGCTTTTAAACGAATTATCGTTGAATTAATTACGCACAACTAAATGTTTCGTTCGATTCTGAAATGAGCATTATAAAATTTGTAATCCGAATTTCAGAAACACGCAACAATAAAAAAAGTACAGACATGTAGAACGTCGCATGGAAAGTGTGGGTGTATTTGTGTTGTATAAAACGGGAACATCACGTCAGGCGATTTACGCGTGTTCAGTGGGAAAAAAACCGCCCGATTGGAAGTTATTTCATCACATCTTTAAATAGTAACAAATGCGAAAATGGATTTGATATATTTAAGAAAATTGGCGAATGTTTGTGTTTTGTGTTATTCTTGAGCATTTTTATAGAAAACATTTACCAGAATTTGCTTTAAAACTGGAATATACGGGATTATCCGGTAATTGGCGAGTTATAATTCTGGTACAAGTAAGCAATATATTGCGGTATATTGCAATACGGGTTTTTGAACTGACAAAATATCGCAATACGCTTTTTGGCTTATTGTTGCATCACTAATAGCCAAATAAGGAAAACTGCCCCGCCCACTGGCCGCCATGTTTTTCAACGGACGGGAACCACTTTTGCGCTCAACCAACATAATCATTAAGGCAAACATTTTAACCAAATTTCATGAAAATTGGGCCAAAATGTGACTTCTACAGTGTTCACATGTTTTCACTATATACATATAGAGAAAAATGCCCCGCCCACTGGCGGCCATGTTTTTTTACCGATCTGGACCATTTTAGAACTCGTCTGAGATATCAATAAAACCAATGTTTTGAGCAACTTTCATGATGATTGGGCAAAAATTGTGACTTCTAGAGTGTTTACAAGGTTTCTCTAGAGCCAAATAAGGAAAACTGCCCCGCCCACCGGCAGCCATGTTTGTCAACGGACCGGAACCACTTTTGAACTCAATCAACATATCATTAAGGCAAACATTTTGACAAAGTAACATGAAGATTGGGTATGAAATGTGACTTCTACAGTGTTTACAATGATTTTCTTTTTTTTTTGGCCTAGTGACCTAGTTTTTGACCAAGCATTACCCAGTTTCGAACTCGATCGAGATATCATTGTGACAGACAGACAGACAGATTTTTTAATCAAGACTTATACAAAGTACATCGTCTATATATATATATATATACAATCGCACATATATATTGTCACGTGATTTTATACAAAAATAAATAATAAGAAAAAATATGTTAGATACAAAAAAAAAAAAAACACAAAAAGCAAAACTCGTGGTTTTTAAAACAAGATTGTTACAAATGCAGTTGGAAATATATTACATACATCATCATTGTGACAAATCTTCTTACCAAGTTTCATAAAGATCTGACAATAAATGTGACCTCTAGAGTGTTTACGAACAAATGTGGATGGACGAAGGACGGACGGAAAACAGACAAAGACCGGTCACAAAAGCTCACCTGAGCAATCAGGAGAGCTTATAAAAAAAAATCCCAAGCCTATGTTGCTGTAAGCATTTTTATGTCAATCTGTAGTACTCTGGTGTTTTTCTATCCGTTTTGGAAAAAGGAGTCTGGTAAAATTGGGATTTTTTATATTGATAAAATGTCAAATTTTCAAAAAAATTATTGACAAAATGGATCTAATTAGGAATTTTGTTTCAACAAATATTGACTCATCAGGCCTTTTCCTGGGCATTTTAGGAAAAAATCATATAAAGTATAGTTATATACTTTGTTAGATGTTTATGAAATAAGAGTGAGATATAATATTTCATTTGACATTTCTTTCTAAAAACAAGGGCTGTTTGTAAAGCATGCATGCCCCCCATATGGGCTGTCAGTTGTAGAGGCAGCCATTGTGTGAATACGTTTTTTGGCACTGTGACCTTGACCTTTGACCTAGTGACCTGAAAATCAATAGGGGTCATCTGCGAGTCATGATCAATGTACCTATGAAGTTTCATGATCCTAGGCCTAAGCTTTCTTGTGTTATCATCTGGAAACCATTTAACTGTGTCAAGTCACCATGACCTTGACCTTTGACCTAGTGACCTGAAAGTCAATAGGGGTCTTCTGCGAGTCATGATCAATGGTCCTATTAAGTTTCATGATCCTTGGCGTAAGCGTTCTTGAGTTATCATCCAGTAATCATTTTTATAAGTTGAGTCACTGTGACCTTGACCTTTGACCTGAAAATCAATAGGGGTCATCTGCGAGTCATGATCAATGTACCTATGAAGTTTCATGATCCTAGGCATAAGCGTTCTTGAGTAATCATCCTGAAATCATTTTTCTATTTCAGGTCACCGTGACCTTGACCTTTGACCTAGTGACCTGAAAATCAATAGGGGTCATCTGACAGTCATGATCAATGTACCTATGAAGGTTCATGATCCTAGGCCTAAGCGTTCTTGAGTTATCATCCGCAAACCATCTGGTGGACGGACATATGGACGTACATACGGACGGACCGACATGGGCAAAACAATATACCCCCTCTTCTTCGAAGGGAGGCATAAAAATATTTTTTTTACAATTTCAGTTTGGGATGTGGTCCATTAGGTTTGGGATCAGTTCATTGTACAGCATTTTTACATAACACAAAAACCCCTGGTACTTTAATCTTTTTTGGACAGATGAGTCTTTTATATATGGCCACAACTTGCTTTTGCTCACACATACCTAACAAACATAATACATAATGAAGAATATAGTTTGACCTATGTTTCCAATCCTTGTTCTTTCAGCACATGGTGAATTTTATAGATAACAAACCACACATTTTGATTTCATTGCCAAATCTAACAATCATGGTAAATCCAATGCTGAAAGTGTTAATCAAAAGACTGGGGGTAGCAGGTATATTACAAGAATCGCAAAAGGTACATGGGGATGATCAAAATGGGCAAGGTTGAAAATAAAACCATGCAAGAGATTTCAATAATTGAAGTAATATATCGAATTTAAGTCAAACATTTGTTAATAAGATTTTAAAGGGACCTTTTCACATTATGGTAAATTGACAAAATGATTTTTTTTTCAGATTTGCAAATTGGAGTTTTTTTGTTATAGTTATATTTTTTGACATTACAAGGCTTGCTTATATAAAGTATACAACAAACCACTCACTGTATGAGCACAGATGGCCAAGTGGTTTTAATGTTAGACTTTTAATTCATGGGTCAGTGGTTACAGCCCAATTGAGGATTACCTTTTTTCTTTCTTTAATGTTATTATTGTGCAATTTTGTTTCAATGTTGACATTTATCAATTTCAACTATTTTAATGACAAACATTAATACATGCCAACATTTGTGAAAGGTCCCTTTAAAGCAATGACTATTCATTTGCAATTGAATATTTGCCAAATATGTAAAATTTAAACAGATTCTCATATTTTTTTATATGTGGGCCAGTCTTGACCAGCAGGAAGGGGGAACCAAAAAGTATCAGGGATAGGTGTGAGTGGTATTACAAACTGTGTGACCTTCAATAACAAGGGCTGTGTTTGTGAAACACAATGCCCCTACTGCGGCGCTTTGAAGCCATATATCTGACCAGCTCCATGAGATACACATGCATGCAAAATATCAAGTTGCTATCATCAATATTGCAAAAGTTATGACCAAGGTTAAAGTTTTGGGACAGACAAACACATACAATGACAGACACACACATACAATTCAGGGTACGACATTAACTTTTTTTTACAGCAAGACCGTCGGACCAGCTCCTCTTAAAATGTACTAGCCCGAACCTGATGTCTACTAGACCATAAATGACATAGCAAATGAACACAATTGTGTCATGTAACTGTTTAATCAGGATTTGTCAGTAAATAATCAGTGAACACCAGATTTTTTTATGCATAAAGTATAACAATAAAATAACCCTTTTTTTTGCTTTTCTTCGTCAAATTCAAGACATTGGAACTGACTCGATTTTCCATCTAGGATAAAATTGACGTGTTCGTGTTTCTTTATATTTACGTTTCGTGTCAGTTAAGCGTCAGATTCTTTTTTATTAACTGATTTGTCGGATAAAAATCCGAACTTGAACAAAGCCATTCTTTAAATGACATTATCTTGTCTGCTACGCAAAAATGTTTACATTGACGATACCGATTTTCGATAGAAGTCGTAAAATCATGCTCTACAGTTTTACGACACTGCAGAAAATCATACATACGGGGGCATACAAAAATGCATTGACAAGTTTAGAGGGGTAGGAAAAGGGGGAGGGGGGGGTGGGGGGGGAGGGGACGGGGGTACAGCACTGTGCTATTCCACATTAGATTATTTGTTTGATTGGGATAGGCAAGTAAGTAATAGAACTGAGCAAAGCTAGGACCCTCAAAATATTGTAATTGACAGTTATAACCACAGACATGCTTTCACTTGAAGAAAAAAAAGGGCAAACAATTAGAAATGTGGCTATGCATGGTTGTGTATTGTTGTTCTTTGATTTCTTTTTGCTAAAACCATCCAGGGGCTAATAATTTTAGGTGCCATTGGCTAGCATGACCCTGCTTATTCCCATTATCTTTTGACCATTTCCCAGCCAGAAGCAAAGTGAAAATGGCTCTATACAACCAGTGTAAAACAAGTACAGAAAACGAGTACCTCGCAGTCTGTTCTGGTTTTATGCTGTTTGCTGCTTGTCAGGGTTGGAAATGAAGCTTTTAAAACTTGAATACAGTCAGAAATATCTTTAGTAAAATCTGATTTTTTATGGGATTACATAAATGGTTGAAATTCCAATCTGAGTGGACTGGTAATGGGTTAAGACAGCTAGATACAACATACCTGAAGAAGGACTGAGGCCCAAAGGCAGACGACCATGAAGAAGTCAAACTGACACCAGCGGTCCCGCAGATATGGGGCATCTCCCTGGCAAAAAAACGATAACGGTCATTTACAAGTATTAAATCAATTAAGCTGTGTTCTTGGACTAAAGGGGCTTAATGCATGTGTGTAAAGTGTATCTCATATAAGCCTGCGCATTCTGTACAGGCTTGTCTGGGACAACATTTTCCACATTAAAGAATTTTTTGTTTAAAGGAGGTCTCTTTTTTAACAAAAATCCATTGTACATGTGGGTGGAAAGTGTCGCTGATTAGTCTTTGTGGACTGCACCTGCTAATCTGGGACAAGACTTTGCACACATGCATTAAGCCCCATCTTCTGAGAGTGCAGCTTAATTACAAGTAAATTACCTGTCATTTACAACTTATTAAATAATCAATTAATTTTACAAGATATTCATTGGTCATTTACCAGTCAAAAAATCTGCCAATCATCATTCTAAATATTTTTTAACAGATCTGTGATAATATATTGACAAAATGGTATGTGTATGAAGACAGTTTTTACAATAAAAAAAATTCAAGGCTGACAATTGGGTTTATGGCATACATGGCATACCTTTATCATTTCTAACAAGTAAAAAACAACCCATTAATGCGAGTTTGAGACATAAAATTCAGTGTTATTCTTTTAAATGTGTAAGAGAATAGGATTTTAGAAAAGGGAAGTGTCTCCCTTGCAATTAAGTGTGGCTAAATCCGTAGAGAATATTAGCGGACAAGAAAGTGTCAGCAGATGGTGAATCTATCAAACCTTCACCCTTACCCCAAAACTGGTGAATCTATCATACCTTCACCCTTACCCCAAAACTGGTGAATCTATCATACCTTCACCCTTACCCCAAAACTGGTGAATCTACCATACCTTCACCCTTATCCCAAAACTGGTGAATCTATCCTACCTTCACCCTTACCCCAAAACTGGTGAATCTATCATACCTTCACCCTTACCCCAAAACTGGTGAATCTATCATACCTTCACCCTTATCCAAAAACTGGTGAATCTATCCTACCTTCACCCTTACCCCAAAACTGGTGAATCTATCATACCTTCACCCTTACCCCAAAACTGGTGAATCTATCATACCTTCACCCTTACCCCAAAACTGGTGAATCTATCATACCTTCACCCTTACCCCAAAACTGGTGAATCTATCATACCTTCATCCTTACCCCAAAACTGGTGAATCTATCATACCTTCACCCTTACCCCAAAACTGGTGAATCTATCATACCTTCACCCTTACCCCAAAACTGGTGAATCTATCATACCTTCACCCTTACCCCAAAACTGGTGAATCTATCATACCTTCACCCTTACCCCAAAACTGGTGAATCTATCATACCTTCACCCTTACCCCAAAACTGGTGAATCTATCATACCTTCACCCTTACCCCAAAACTGGTGAATCTATCATACCTTCACCCTTACCCCAAAAACTGGTGAATCTATCATACCTTCACCCTTATCCAAAAACTGGTGAATCTATCCTACCTTCACCCTTACCCCAAAACTGGTGAATCTATCATACCTTCACCCTTACCCCAAAAACTGGTGAATCTATCATACCTTCACCCTTACCCCAAAACTGGTGAATCTATCATACCTTCACCCTTATCCCAAAACTGGTGAATCTATCATACCTTCACCCTTATCCCAAAACTGGTGAATCTATCATACCTTCACCCTTACCCCAAAACTGGTGAATCTATCATACCTTCACCCTTATCCCAAAACTGGTGAATCTATCATACCTTCACCCTTACCCCAAAACTGGTGAATTTATCATACCTTCACCCTTATCCCAAAACTGGTGAATCTATCATACCTTCACCCTTACCCCAAAACTGGTGAATCTATCATACCTTCACAGGGGACAAAAATATCACTCGTCCGCTCGTATTGACGAGTGAAATCTTGACAGGACGAGTGGATTTTCCTGAAGCTCTCGTCCTACAGGACGAGTGAAAATTAGCTGATAATACAATATGTATTTACTGACAAGTAAGACTCGTTTTCATTAAATAAAATCATTGTCTTAAAGCATATCTATTCCGAAAGTAGAACGCGAATGAACCGGAAATTGCAATTGTAAATTTCATACAGCAGGTGCTCGTTGTTATGCAAAACTGTGTCCCGAGTAAATATTGACTTTTTGGTGTAAACTTTGCGCGTCCATGTTGACAGGGAACCATCCGACTGCATTCACTGTAAGTATTGATTTTTAAAGAATTATTTAACCCCGAAGAACGGCTTTAAACCAGTCTGAATATCGTCAGAAAAGGACTGACAAACGAGCGTTCTTTAAAGATGGCGGGAGCGATGTTCAAATGTCCGAAACGGAAAGCACACGAGCATTAGAAAAAAGGAAAACACAAAATTTTCTTCATTTATTAATTTGTGTTCCACATAAATAAAGTAACTTATTTCACTGCTTTTGCGATCAGCTGGCATGAATAACTGAGTAAGCAGCATTTCAGCAGTGATATAAGAAACTTTATTAGTCATATCAGCCTTTGCAATCTTTATTTCACACATATTTGAAGGACAAGATCATGTGTTTGCAGGACGAGTGAAAATTTTTATGCACTTGTCCTGCAGGACGAGTGCAGTTTAGAAATATTTTTGTCCCCTGCTTCACCCTTACCCCAAAACTGGTGAATCTATCATACCTTCACCCTTACCCCAAAACTGGTGAATCTATCATACCTTCACCCTTACCCCAAAACTGGTGAATCTTTCATACCTTCACCCTTATCCCAAAACTGGTGAATCTATCATACCTTCACCCTTACCCCAAAACTGGTGAATCTATCATACCTTCACCCTTACCCCAAAACTGGTGAATCTATCATACCTTCACCCTTACCCCAAAACTGGTGAATTTATCATACCTTCACCCTTATCCCAAAACTGGTGAATCTATCTACCTTCACCCTTATCCCAAAAATGGTGAATCTATCATACCTTCACCCTAACCCCAAAACTGGTGAATCTATCATACCTTCACCCTTATCCCAAAACTAACAGATGGTGAATCTATCATACCTTCACCCTTACCCCAAAACTGGTGAATCTATCATACCTTCACCCTTACCCCAAAACTGGTGAATCTATCATACCTTCACCCTTACCCCAAAACTGGTGAATCTACCATACCTTCACCCTTATCCCAAAACTGGTGAATCTATCATACCTTCACCCTTATCCCAAAAATGGTGAATCTATCATACCTTTACCCTAACCCCAAACTGGTGAATCTATCATACCTTCACCCTTATCCCAAAAATGGTGAATCTATCATACCTTTACCTAAACCCCAAAACTGGTGAATCTAGCATACCTTCACCCTTATCCCAAAACTGGTGAATCTATCATACCTTCACCCTTATCCCAAAAATGGTGAATCTATCATACCTTTACCCTAACCCCAAACTGGTGAATCTATCATACCTTCACCCTTATCCCAAAAATGGTGAATCTATCATACCTTTACCTAAACCCCAAAACTGGTGAATCTAGCATACCTTCACCCTTATCCAACCAATGCGAAAGACATCGGACCTCGGACAAATCCGATAAAATTCGACGAGGTCCGATAATATTTCCCAAATTGTCGGACCTCGTGTCCGACAAGAAAAAAAAAAAAAACAATATGTAAAACTTTGATTAAAAATGAACACGAAACTAGGAATATTAAAAAAAGGTCTAATTCATGTTTATTTTACTTCGATAGATTATTTAACTTTAAAATCAATTTTCCAACCAGTCGAACTGGCTGTCTTTGCTGGTGACGTAACAAACTCCAAGCGCGATTCTTAGAACCAGTTAAATATTGCACATTGTTTCGTGACGTAGGCGACGCATCAATGACATCATGGTTGAATTAAATTTTACTGGTTTCGAGCATTGTGATGATCGTAAATAGAAAGCGGGGAACCACACGACCGTTGCCTGTCCCGTGTCAAGATTTGATGAAGAAGTAGAAGTGGCTGTGTCAACGATCGCGAAAACGTGGATAACTTTTTGATCAGGTGATTCCGTTTTCATATTGTTAAACGTTCTTGTAGTACCTTTATTTTTTGTAAATTTGTAATCGCTTCATTTTTGATTAAAGTTGTTAAACAAAACACCTCAAGCTGTTAAGTGTGTACTGTTAGGCCTACTCCGATGAGACAGATTCAGAGTATCAATCCGACGGCGATTCACAGGATGGAATCAACATGCATTAAACGTTTTTATTTCCATGTGTGGTGATGTTGTTTTGTTCATTGCCAATAGACTCAATAAACAGTTTTTACATTCTCAATTTATATTTTTATCTTGTGTGAACAGTATAAGTCAAAGGAAGTCAAGATGGCGACGTCCGTGCCGAGACAAGCAATTTTTGCCGTGTTATACCCTTTATTACTTTTTGTAATTTGTGTATGCCGCTCACTTCTCAGCCATATCAGCAAGAAAGTGATTAGCGTTTAATTCGTACTAATATTCGCTCTATATATCGACTTTACTTGCTACGGAATTTCTTAGCTGGATCACAAAATTACAGCTCCCGCGAATAAAATTCGTAGCGAGTCAAGTCGAGATATGAAACTAATATTAATACAAAATAAACGCTAATCACTTTCTTACTGATATCATGATATGGCTGGAAAGTGAGCGGCATTTAAAATTTAACAACTTTTAATAAAACGGCGAAACATACTTGTCTCGGCACGGACGAAAAACGAGGTCCGATAAAATCTGGCGAGGTCCGACAAATTTTAAAAGTTATCGGACCTCGTGTCCGACAAGATTTTTGCGTCTTTCGCATTGGTTGCCTTATCCCAAAAATGGTGAATCTATCATACCTTCACCCTTACCCCAAACATGGTGAATCTATCATACCTTTACCCTAACCCCAAAACTGGTGAATCTATCATACCTTCACCTTTACCCCAAAACTAACAATTGAAGAATTGAACCATGCTCTGGGAAAATGATGCTTAAGGCGTGGGAAAAGAATGTCATCACAAATTAGCCAGTGCAGACAGCACAGGCTTATCAGGGAAGACACTTTACACTTTAATTGATTTTTTTTTTGTTTAAAGGAAGTCTCTTCTAAACTCAAATCCAGTCTAGACGCAAAGTGTCATCCCTGATCAGCCGGTGCAGACCAACACAGGCTAATCTGGAAGAACAATTAATGCACATACATTGAGCCCATTCTTCCCAGAGCAATAAGAATCTACCAAAACATGCATTTCACTAGTGACCTCACCTTGCGCATACTCCATTACCCCCTTCCAAATGGCCCCAGCCCCATTCCCAAAAGTACACTATTCACTAGCCACCAACCTTGAGCATCCCTCGTATGTGCATCTTGGCTACCATCTCTGCAGTGAAGAGCAGAGTGACTGCAAGGTCCATGACGAAGGTGACATACTCCAGTGCCGGGAGGTTGTTGAAAGTGGCTGGAGTGTTCATGCTTACAGATGTCACACTAAGGAGGGCACATCCCCGCAACAACCAGCGCACCTGCAACACATGCAATCCAGTGCTCCAGCTAGGCCTAAATCGAAGGGCGCCGCGCCCTGCCCTCCCGAACCTCCGCCCTGCCCCCCCGAACCTCCGCCCTGCCCCCCCCCCCCTCAAAAAAAAAAAAAAAAAAAAAAAATTTTTTTTTTTTTACATATGATTATTCATAAATCTCTTATTACATTGTAATTAGTTTAATCCTCATTGTAGACATTATATTTGAATGGTTTAATAATAATGGGAATAATACAATTATTTATAACATATAAATTAACATGCAAATAAAAGCATTCCAGAAACACCCGCGCGCTCGAACGTGCCCTTTTCACAAAATACTGCGCGTCGAAAGTGCCCTTTTCACAAAATACTGCGCGTCGAAAGTGCCCTTTTGACAAAGAAGCCACCCTGCCCTTTTCAAATTCTAGTTGGAGCACTGCAATCACAGAGTGTTTGGGGGTCAAATGTGGGACCTAAAATTTACACCTTTTCCCAATCTAATAGATTATTTTTTTCCCAAATGACTGACTTAAAAATAAATTTAATTTCTTAAATCTCAACTTTTAAATGACGAATTGCCTTATGATGGTGAACATTTGGTGGTACGGTATGTTATTTAAAAAATGCAAGATAAATGGCATAATTTCACAGGGTTTTTTTCTGCTATTTATGAAAGTACGTAAAATGGACCCAATCCCAAACTGAAATTGTTAAAAAAAAAATCCCAATTACATGGACCAAAAAAAATAAAAATATTTTTTTTTAAGAAAGAAGTGTCTTGTGACTACCATATCTCAAATATTTTATTCCACAAAAATCCAACAAAGTTTATAAGTAGCTCTATAATTTACATGATTTTGTCCTGATGTATCAATGTTTATTGATAAACAAATCCGAATTGGTCCATTTCGTGTATAAAAAACTCCCAAATCTGCCATTTTATTGATTTAAAAAATCCCAATGAGACAAGACTGCTTTACACAAAATGGCTAGAAAAAACCTGTTTCAGTTAGACTAGCTTGGACCCATGTATACCAGCACTCATACACAAACATTGACCATTGTGCCTGCTACACGTATATCAAGCTCTCCACAAGGGAGCTTGACACAAATGACAACCAATATGATATGCCACATGGTGGACTATGAAGATAATTATGGTAAATTGCTATGAAATTCTTACACATCATTACTGTGACAAGCATTTAACCCATTTATGCCGAGTGGACTCTTCCATCCTTCTAAATTGGATCAATTTATTTCCAAAATTAGGATGTGCAGTATATTTATTTCTATATTTAGAATATTTCTTACAGAAATTTGTTTTAGCAAACAGCGCAGACCCTGATGAGACGCCACATCATGTGGCGTCTCATCTGGGTCTACGCTGTTTGCCAAGGTCTTTTTTCTAGCTGCTAGGCATAAATGGGTTAATAAAATAAACCTGCATACCCAGTCTTTGTTCACCCAATCAATGTCCGCACTGTCATTCAGGTTTTCATCTGGACCATAGTCTGACAGTGGTAGGTTTTCACGGAAACTTGTCTTCCGGTTCACCAACATCTTGGAGAATAATTTTGTTAACTGCTACTTTTCATTTTAAAGTTATTGTTGAAGCTTGAGCTGTAAACTAGTGACTTGGTCCAAATGTGATATTCATTTTGATAACAGGGATTACTGTGCCTGAAAATAGAAATACAGCAGTGAAATTATTCAAAATTTGAAGAAAAATGCAGCACAAAAATACTTAAGATACTGTAATAATAATTGTTTATTTAATATTCAGTCTGTCTCAAAGTAATATTTTATGAAAAACCTATTGATTGTTAATTTTTTGCTTTATTAATTTTTCATTTATATTATAATATGATGTCAATGGAATGCAAATTGTCATTAATATTAAACATACATTTTAAGGTCTAAGGCCTAAACAAAAAAAGAATAGTTTCTGGGAACCTGCCCAACTATATAATTTAACCACTAGGTAACTCAAACGCTTTTTTCTCCAAACATCAAGATTAGATGTGTCCAAATTGATTGTAATTTCAAAAACTCAAGTAATTTTAATCGCACAATTTATAATATACATAAATAATTTGCAGCTATTTTCAAATTGCTTAAAATTGTTACCTGAATATTATGCTGTTCATATGATGTTACCATAATCCCAGCTAAAAAATAAACAGTGCTGAGTGCTTTGTGTAAATCCTGTGTCCCAATAAAAAGCACAAAGCATACTGCATGTACAACGTCACATTATCCATCCCGTTAACGTGAGCATATTAAAAAAAGTTGCTAAACAAAAAGTTTGTAGTGTAGAGAATGGTTTTGGATAAAGCACATTGGTACTGCTATAACTGCCTAGGGAAAAGCCAACTTGCACTTTGACATAGTATTGTGATATGGGTACATGTACATATATAAATTAGAATTTAGTTTAAACCTATTTATTTATAGCTGGTTTGCATATATTCATAATATCAACATTCGGGCACTTGCGTCAGTTTGAGTTACGTGCCCATTGACGACGGTGAAAACAAAAGCGCTGCCGCCATTTTGTTGGCATTGAGAAATAGAGCTTGATCGTTTATATTTAAACGATTATGCACATATATGCAGATTTTATTTTTCAACATGCCAACAAGTTGTTCTACTTTACTGAAACAAATAAGATTGAAAACAAGCAATAAATAGATCAATTTCAAATATGCAATATATAAAAATTAACCATAATGGTATTTGTCTGGCAAAACAAACACGTTGATACCTTAAATAAACATTTAACTAAATTAAATTCAAGACAAGGGTCTTCTGTAATTTTCAAGCGTCAAAACCCGGGAGCTCGGGTCAAAGGAAAGCCCTGATGTGACCTTGACCTTTGACCTAGTGACCTGAAAATCAATAGGGGTCATCTGACAGTCATGATCAATGTACCTATGAAGTTTTATGATCCTAGGCCTAAGTGTTCTTGAGTTATCATCCGGAAACCATCTGGTTGACGGACCGACCGACATGTGCAAAACAATATACCCCCTCTTCTTTGAAGGGGGGCATAAAAATATGTATATAGATGAGTGTGTTAAAAATGTTAGATATTTGTCACTCATACTCGTTACAATGAACTGGTTTATACAACACATGTGAGGGACAAGAAGAAATATATCTAACAGGGCTGAGTACTGCAGTGAGGGACAAGAAGTAATATATCTAACAGGGCTGAGAACTGCAGTTTTAGTATTGATTCCTTACATACTTACAGCACTCTTGCATGACATTTTAGTCGATTTACAATCATTAGGACTGTATATATCTTTCAGTTGTCACACATGCTGGAGGTGTGAAATGCCATTTGAGTAACTGCTAACTTAAAGGTTGACGTTTTTTTTTAATTTATTGAAATATTAATTAGATCTTTTTTTTATTTATTTGATTTAGTCACAATAGTAAAAGCGATAGACAAATAGTAAGTAAGTCAAGTTTATTAAACCAATCATGGGTCATAATGAATGGCATGTAAATAGATAATGCACCAAAATAAAAGAAATACTATAAATGAGATCAGTTTAAAGTAAATTAAGCTTGATTTTGATAACACAACTTAGTGAGTCGTGTTACAGAATACCCTACTTATTTTACAGCTTCAGGTTATTATTATAAATTGAAATAGTAGAAATATATAATGTACGAAGATGAATGAACCCTAAAAAGAACGACAATATTCATTACATCAACATCTACGATGATACTCCCATTATTATAGAATACTCTCATTTACCTGGAGTCTCAATGAGAAAGTTATGAATGTCGCCGTACTCGAACATCGGCAATTTGGTCAGGTCATTTTTCCAGCATCCAGCATGCAATTTGTACGGACATTCATTTAGTCAAATTAGTTTTATTTTCTGGTCATATTGGGCTTTCGAAGTGCAATCTAACCCTGCATAATAGTCAAAAGACATTTTAAGCACCAATTACAACACATTTAATTAACTATCAACTACAAAATAGGAATGCACTTGGCAATATGTCAGCAGAGTTAGCTCAATCAGCGTAGTTAATGGACCGTATCTAGGGCATTGTTTTCACCATCGCTAAGGTACTGCCCCTTTTGTGACGTCAGCGCTATAACAAGAATAGGTTAAGGCTTTTTTACAATGCTATTCTTGGGTTTATTTCCTGGGACCAGAAAATGTACTTAGTGTCTATGGGGAAGATCTAAAAAACTAAGTTACAGCACGGAGTGTATATTGATAGGAGATGAATCGAGTATTTGACCCTTACTGTAGTAAATTCAATGTTATGCAAAAACTATTCATCCAATTTTATTGGTTTATACTTATATCTTGTTGCTTATTAATTCCTCTTTCAAAAAAATATAACTTTTAGTATATTCCCGTTGTTATTAATGGATTTATAGCGAGTAAAACACAAGAAATACACATTTTATGTTTTACCACCGCGCGTTTTACCGTGTTGTGGCTATCGATCTTTTACAATTAGCGTACAGCAAAGCGCCGAGGTTATACATTTTGATGTCAGTGATTTTTTTTGCTCAAATTTACAGCCGAATTTCGGCTGCTTCCCAATCGCAAAAATACACGTTTTTTCCCAAAATTCTGACCAAAATTTCCCAAAAAAAAGCCCAACTTCCAAAAAAAAAAAAAAAAAAAAAAAAAAAATTATTATTTTTTTTTTTTTAGAAAGAAGTCTCATATAACTTAATTATGATTTCTTAAATCTAGGTCTCAACTTTATTTTTTAAACATCTTACAAAATATATAACTTGAATTTAGTCATTTTTGTCCATAATTCATTCCCAAACTTGCCACTTTTATTGATTAAAAAAAACAACAATTTGACCAGACATAACTTTTCTAGAAAACTCCCTGAACATGCACTTAAAAACAATATCACTTCTGTTACTTATAATCCTATTTATAATGCTTCATTTTTTCCCAATTTCATGGTTTATCGCGCTATTTTTCCCAATTTCACGGTTTATCTCGCTAATTTTCCCAATTCAAAAGGCACAGGCTGTAACAAATTAAAGCAAAAAAAATCACTGGATGAACCCACTCACATCTTTTGTTAAATTATAGTTTCATTTCTTGGCCGATTTTGACAAATTATATATCATTAGAAAGCTAACGTTACGTAGTAAACAGATATATAAATATATATTAAGTTTTTCTTCTGATTTTGGCAGACCGGCGAGTTATAACTTTTGCAAATATCATACCGTTTTGGAGTTTTAGAATCTAGATTTACGAAAGACATTATATTCCTGATGAACTTCCTGATCCCCCAATCCCGTACACATTACCACCTAAACTCCTTTTTCCCGAGAACCCTAAGACTTTGGATTAGTCTCCCATACCAGGTCCAGTCCAGTCCCAGCCTAGATATCTTCAAAGATAGGTTGGTAACAGTTACAGTTTAGCCACCCTATTCTGTTTTTAATCTTGCACACTTTTATCTTTGAACTTTTATCTGTTAATCTGCACTAATATTTTATTCTTAACACAGTTTTCTTGACAGCGCCTCCCAATCATAGTCAGGATTGATTGTTTGGGAGTAACAAGTAGAAGTAGAAGTCAAAATTGGCCTAGAAATGAAACTATAATTTAACAAAAGATGTGAGTGGGTACATCAAATGTATAACCTCGGCGCTTCCATAAAAGATCGATAGTTACGACACGGTCACGTGACTTAGACACAACAAGATATTTGGCATAACGGTCCCGTTTCTTATCCGTGTAATCTAGAGTCCGTGGTTACAGAGTAGCAAATAGGGACATACAAATCTAAACATAATTTGACACGTTAACATTATTTCAAAACTGTTGTACATTTTTGTAATTTTGGTCTTGTCTATAAGATGCTACCAGACCTGTATTTTGTAGTGAAATTTACACACACACCCAAATGTTTTTACTTATGCCTAAGTTGTAAGCCTTAAGAGATGATTTAAAAAGAATATATTTTGCATGTTTTAAATACGGCACTTATTCCTGAAGTTTTTGTTATTAAATCTGAAATCATGGAAATCATTAAGTTTCAATTGCTTTCATTCATGATAAGAATGTAAATATCAATTCAACAAAATCCCTATCAAAAAAAAGATATAAAATATCTATATTTTACTATAAAAACAACGTTACATTATTAACGTTTAAACTCAACAACTGACATTTACGAAAAATTGCAACTTGCCATCTTTTTAAATTATCATTCATCTTCATAAAAGATACCCGGATGTTGATGCAATTTTTACCGTAACACCGGCTGCTGAAGCTGAGCTCTAGGCTACACATCACTATTATTACTACAGATAAAAAGGTCATAATACTTTCTAATAATGATTGTTAATGAAAAGAATCTGATATTAATGTCATTTATGGAAGATGCTTTAATTCTTGCGTTTGCGAACGAACTAATTTTAATAGTGGCCGATTATGTTTCAAGCCGTCCTGACTAGAGTCAGAGTTTTTAAACGCATGCTTTTCAATCGTTCGAACGACGTAGAAAAAACAACAACAACAACACTCATGTTTTGACATTTCTAAAATTTACTCTTTGTCTTTGTAATCGTTCGTGAAAAATGCGGCTATTATTTGATTTCAGTATTGTTATTATATGCGTTTTCCTGTTTGCATTTACAGGTATGTTAAGTTCGCTTCTATATCCAAGACATAGCAAAAGCCTAGTTACAATAATCCAACTCCCAGGTATGCCTATTGACCCTTCGGGTCGCTGGGAGTTGCAACTGATTACGGCATGTAATTAACCCGACTCTATGCTAGTATATTACATTCAGACATTCAACTTTTCCAGTCTCTACACATTTCATGATAATCCTGTATAAGCATAACTTCCATAATTTTTAATACTAATAGTCAATTCTGATAAATATGTGGCATATATTTTACATTTGATAGATTTCATGAAATAGACATTCTATCCGAATGGGGATATTCCCACTGGACATACTTTCATAATGTAAATCTCCTGAAGCCATGTGTGTACTGTTTATATAGTATTACAATGGGGGTATTTGACAATTGAGTATACATTAAGAATCCAGTGCTCCAGCTAGCAATAAATAGAGGGGCGCTGCGCCCCTCTAAAATTTGCCCACTTCAAAAGCGCCGCTCTATTTTTCTGTCAAATGCCCTTTTAATCTCAGAATTTTTGCTTTCATGCCGTATAAATCGCAGAAAACATCGACATGTATACGCAGATGACACTCTTACATGACTGCCTGTATTAAGTCAACACATTGTGAACAAACAAGCCCCAAGGGCATGGTTTGTTATCAGATCACTAATTAGCCTTTTGTTGCAGACGATAGTAACATGCTGTGAAAGATTATCTCTGAGGTCACGCTTGGTTAGGCACAATCACACTGGAATATAATCAAATTCAGCACTATTGATATTTTTAAACTTCTGAATTCTTTGGCTATATTTTTTTTGTTTGCAAAAATAGTGATTTTTAATTCAAAATACCTATTAACATTTGAAAATTAATCATCATTTCTTTAATGCGAATATGCGTTTAATTTTTAGTCCCAAATTACGGCATGGAAAACATATTTGTGTTTGGATTCTATTTCTGACCTTTAAAACACTGTCTGTCCTCAATCATGATGAATTTTAACATGAATAGTGGCAGACAGTTGTTATTTCAACAAATAAAGAACTTGTTTGGAAGGAGGATTTATCACTATGCAAGTAAAATGTAATGTTGATATTGGCATATATATTTTCGCGACCTAACAAATCTGTCAACGTTGTTGACTTAAGTTGAAATAACGTGTTGTGAAATAAATATGTCTGATTATTTACAATAACAATGTTTCATTTTAATCTCCAGACTGGATGCTACTTCATGGTGACATTGATCATTGTTTAGACTTTAAATTTGTAAAAATAAATTTTTGTTTTAATTAATATTATTATTGTGGACAAACATTGGCTCAAAGTTCTTCAAAGCAACGAATTTAAGTAGCGACAGTCACAATGTTTTTTATGACCCAGTGAAACCCCTGAATTTCATGTTTTCTTCATGTAATTTTCTTCTAAAAGGCCACTGATGCTGAAACTGGAACCTGAAAGATTAACATGCAGTTCAATGATAATAGGTGATAAAAAACATCCCCCCCACACACACACACCGGAAAGAAATATGATATCTACCGTAATTACTCTATGTTTTCGGACACTTAAAAATAATAAAAAAATTTCGTGTCCGAAAACATAGATACAAAAAATATTCACAAAATGCAGGTGTCCGAAAACTTAGAGTCGAAAATTGAAGTGTCTGAAAATAGCGTCAATTGTATCAACGACTACCGGTAATAGCATGCGCTTGTAAAATACCATGCCGTATAGTATAAATTACAGTTATATATATTTGCACTGCATTTTAAATGCTTAATTTATTTGACAGAAAGTTACTACAAGGTTGAACTTTCACCAACGAGTTCAAAGATGAGAATGTGACGTACCAATACTCACTAGTATGAACCTGTAATTAACGCAAAAAAAGCAAACTATGAATTCTTTGTTTGTTCATTTCAGATACCGTTAGTTGTTTGCTTACATTTTCCATTGTTCGTAAAACTTGCAATAGGGTGCATCACACTTTGAAGCGTTTAGTATTTGTCACAGTTATTTTACTTAGAAGGGGTAGGACCATTGCGGTAGATAATTAAACTGTTAATCGGTACTGACCCTGGTAAGTGTCATAACGCTTATGCTATCGGGCGAAACCATTGTTTAATACCGGTTTACAAGGTTATTTACCCAATAATGCAATGTAATGGTCCATTGCTCTCAGGCATGCACCTTCCATGTTTTATGATGTTAATCTGGTTGTAAAACCCCATGATCGAAGTGTCATTAGATTTCTTAAACAGGACCGAAATTTGGTAAAATAGCACTGTAAAATATTCAGTCCGAAAACTTAGAGACATAAATAATGGACGAAAAATCGTGTGTCCGAAAATTATGAGTCATGAAAAATAATTATTTTTGCTAAAAAAGGGGGTGTCCGAAAACTTAGAGTGTCCGAAAACATAGAGTTATTACGGTACATATCTCTAATGCGTGAAGTTTTCCTAAGCGCCAATGTAGATAGTAATATATTTATTGTAATTTCATTACACAAAATGAAGAACAGCATACAAAATGTGAAGTCATCTAATGCACTAATGTTTACAATTAATAAGTATATAGTATAACCAAAGTATATACTTAAGTATATTTATAACCAAATGCCCTATTTTCCCAAATTACGCGTGAAATGTGCCCTTTTTGGGGAAGCTCCCCTCTATTTTGAAAAGCTGGCTGGAGCACTGGAATCTATGCATCATTTTCTGACAATCAGGAGAAAATGATTTTTTTTAAGAAACCAACATTTATTTCTATTTAAAGTCTCAAAATTATTTATATTACGTGTTGTTTGCATTTGTTGGTTTGGTTTTAATTTCTATTTAAGCAATTCTTATGAAAATTAATATACAGTAGTTATTTTCAATATTTTTAGTAACATAAATACTCAAAATAGATGAATATTTTGCAAAATATTTCGCAAAATAAGTAAACCCATTAAAAATCTGTGTTCCCTTTAGCAAAAGCTAAAATATTAAATATTTAGATATCATAGCCAGAAATTCACATGGAATATATTGTGACTAAAAAAATTAAAACAAGCATTTTGTATTGCATTAAATCTATGTTACCAGACCACATCTAGTTTAGAAATTTTGGTTATTGCTTTAAAGATTATTACTTTTTTATGTGTGAACTTTTTTTTTCTCAAAATATTGCAGTAAATATTAATTGTTCCCTTTAGCAATAGCTAAAATTTCAATGCTACATGTGGTATAGTAGAATAGACTCAATGAGATACAGAATGCTCGTTTTATTATGTTTGTGCGACAATATATTCCATATAAATTTCCGGCCTTGTTATCCGACCATTTACCATCTGAATGCAAGACTGGCTTTGGGCAGCGTCGGAAGAACTAGGCATCCATGAGAACTACGTTGTGCTACCGAAAGCTGCCTGAAGCCAATCACGAGTTCTGTCTCAAATATTGAGATATAATAGCCAAAATTTCACATGGCATATATTGTGAATAAAAAAAATTTAAAACAAGCATTTAGTATTGCGTTAAATCTATGTTACCAGACCACATCTAGCGTTGAAATTTTGGTTATTGCTATTAGGATGATAATTTTTTATCTGTGAACTTTTTCGAAATATTGCAGGAAATATTCATTGATTTTGAGTGTTTATCAACATTTAAAATAAGTGTTGTTTCCCTGATCAATTACAAGATTTCACTGTATAGGCTTCTTCAATTTGTTTAGTTTTACTTACCTACAAAATCATTTTGTTTTACAGAAAAAATGTACGAACAAAGTACCTAAATTGTGGTTGATATAATACACACTGAATTAGATGTTTAGGGCTTGGTTGGGCAAGAAAACAAAAACACATACATGTATTTAAGTGCATGTGGGAATATAATATGCAAGTGATGGGTGTATTGCCGTACTGCCAGCTGAATTGATCATGTTAATTTGCACGATAATAATCCTAAAGTCATAGGTAACCTAGCAACAAATTGATAAATGAGACAACAGGTTTTCCAAAACTTTGCTCTTTCACAGGAAAAACTAACTAAAAACTAAAAAAATACACAGATCAGAAAATTTCAAGCGCCTTGGGGACCCTTGATTAAAAATTGTCAGTACCCTGGCGAGGGACTGTTAAATGGCCTGTAGAAAAGAACTGTGGGTTAATTTAAAATTTAGAAATTATTATTAATCGCCTAAAACATACTGTTAAGATTGCTGAAAACTGTTGCCCTATTCTTGCATATGTGAATCTCTCTCAAAATAATGTGAAGTACTTTGAATTGTTAAAATAATTATTACCAGAGAGTTGTGCTGCTTTTCATTATATTGCACATCAGTTTCTGAATGAGGACCCATTCTCCAAAGATATTTTTTTTCAACAGTGATGCAAATTTCTGCCAAGAATTTATCCTAACCTTCAAATCAACCCTTTTTCAGCATTGTAGATTAAGTATTTCAAATAAAAAAAAAGCCCTGATAACAAATGATAAGATTACCCTTTATGGAAGATTCTGAATATGGCCATTTTTATTGTTAATGCAACTTAATACTCCTTTTTATGCCCCCGGTAGGACGGCATATAGCAGTTGAACTGTCCGTCAGTATGTCAGTCTGTCCATCCGTCCGGAAAAAAATTTACGTTGGCATAACTTTTGCAATATTGAAGATAGCAATGTGATATTTGGCATGCATGTGTATCTCATGAAGCTGCACATTTTGGTGGATGTTCAAGGTCAAGGTCAACCTTCAAGGTCAAAGGTAAAAAAAAATAATTAAAAGATATCTATTTTCAAAGTCGCGCAATAGGGGGCATTGTGTTTCTGACGAACACATCTCTTGTTTGTTTTTGCAATACAAACATGTGGATGCATCTTTTTTATACGCCCGTTTTTAAAAGCGGGACGTATTATAGTTTCACCCTTGGTTGGCGGGCGGCGTTTACAGCAGAGTCAGCTCTCTAATTCAAATAGTTTTCATCCGATCTTCACCAAACTTGGTCAGAAGTTGTGTTTAGATGATATGTAGGTCTAGTTTGAATTTGGGTCATGCCGGGTCAAAAACGAGGTCACGAGGTCACATAGTGCATTTCAAGCATTTAGCATGGTGTCCGCTCTCTAATTGAAGTAGTTTTCATCTGATCTTCACCAAATTTAGTCAGATGTTACATCTAAATGATATCTTAGTCAAGTTCAAATATGGGTCATGCCGGGTCAATAACTAGGTCTCGAGGTCACTTAGTGCATTTCAAGCATTGAGCATGGTGTCCAAAACCTTCGAACAGGCATATCTTGTGACAGTTTGGCACTCTTGTTTATTTATGACTCAACAAGGCTTTTATGAATCCATGAGACTCTGTTACAGAGGCGGCCTTGACCTCTCACCAGCCAGAGTATATGGAAGTCTTTTCCCAGCATCAAACGTGGGAAGGTCACTACACATACAACAAATCTGAATACTACTGCATGCTGTTTGTTCACACGGGTCATTACAACAAGTCAGGTGGTCTTCTAGCAACATTTAAAGACAAATTGGGCACCACCTTAGAAATAGAAGGTATTATGTATGTTTCAAACAATTTTATTAAGTAAGTTTCATGTTCGGTAAACTGGGTTTGATGCTTGTTTATGAAGTATCATCCAATATTAGCCTGGTCACTCTTTAATGAAACCTTTTTTACAATTGCATTTTTTTTCAGAAACTTTAAAAGGAAACAATAATAAGAACTAAGATGTATACAAAATAGATATAAGATTGATCAAAATTTCAAACTGTTGTTTACTAAAGTACCAAAATTGTATACATTTTCCAGTTTATACATCATGTTTTCAGAATTTACTGCAAGCTTTTTCAGCATAAGCTTCTTGTTACTATGATTGTTACTAGCACACTGATATGTTGACTATGATTGTTACTAGCACACTGATATGTTGACTATGATTGTTACTAGCACACTGATATGTTTACTATGATTGTTACTAGCACACTGATATGTTTACTATGATTGTTAATAGCACACTGATATGTTTACTATGATTGTTACTAGCACACTGATATGTTTACTATGATTGTTACTAGCACACTGATATGTTTACTTTGATTGTTACTAGCATACTGATATGTTTACTATGATTGTTACTAGCACTGTGATATGTTTACTATGATTGTTACTAGCACACTGATATGTTTACTATGATTTTTACTAGCACTGTGATATGTTTACTTTGATTGTTACTAGCACACTGATATGTTTACTATGATTGTTACTAGCACACTGATATGTTTACTATGATTGTTACTAGCACACTGATATGTTTCAACATTTAAAATAGGTGAACAAACGGGCAACCATGAGCTTGAGGTGAAATTTACCGTCTTCATGGTCTATAATGATGGAAATGGCAGATTCCCAAGTAACTTTACATTCACTGCTACACTTTACCAAAAAGAAGGGAAATGGAGTTTGCAAGCCAGAGTTACTATACCTTCAGATGGGCTGTTTGGTCTACTTGATCTTCATCAAAGTTAGTGGACTGTAACCTATGTAAAACTTTGAAGATAAGTTATCCTGTCTGGTGTTTAAAGAAACCAAAGCTGTTTTGCTCTTGAAACTTGCTAACTTGATGAAACACCTATTTATATAATTATATTCAATGGCGTTGTACAAAACATATAAATATGCATGCAATTGATAAAAATAAGAGTGATTGATACTTTTATGCAGCATTATTTAAAGGATTAATAATTCTAAAAATCTGTGATATTAATAAAAATGCTGTAAGAAACTTAAGCAATAAAACAATACAGGCTATGATATTAAAACACAGGAAAAATAAAATATTATGAAATAAAATGATATAAGTAGGGTTAAGACAATAATTATAATGATATTATGAGCAAAGTTTTGGCAACATAAAGATACTGTTTTATCATTAACTGAAAGGATACGTGGATATTTTTTTAGATGAACTTTTTTGGCTCAGGAGTTGGATGAAGAAACATTTATTTGCTTTTGTGTTGAAAGAAACAGCAGTTTATTTTCTCTTCAGACTGGTTGAAAAAAAAATACTTTATTTGCTCTGATGTTGACAGAAACAAAAGTGTAATTGTTCAGGTGTTGAATCAACTTTAACTTTATTTTCTGACTAGTATTTGCATTGATGTTTAACACAGGTAAGTTAATTGGCTTTGATGTTGAAAGAAAGTAAATTTGCTATTGTGGTTAATGAAGAGATTTTAATTTTGTGGTGAAAGAAACAAGTTTATTTTCTGTGTGTGAAATCTTGTGGCATGTGTTCTCTAAGCCTTGATAATATATTTGCCTGACCAATTGAATTCTATACTATGCCCCCACACAACACAAGACCACACCAAAATGACAAATATCTTTCAGTAAAAAACAAATACTTTAAACTTCAATTGTCCGTGATAATTCAACAATTTGTCCCTACTTTTTAAATTATGTAGAATTGCTGGGATCCACTCCAAGTCCTCAAATAATGCAGCCTCAGGCAGGAAAGGGTTTCATTAACTTCAATATACACACTCAAGTCAATAAAATCCTAGTATCCTCTATATATTGTCTTTTTGTCAGCTGACTCAGAGGTTGGCCCTTTCTTTGACGGGAGCAGAAAGGGCTGGCAGTACTTCCTCATCATTGGTGTCCCGTTAATAATGGCAGTCGTCGGGGCGGTCGGCACCGTTGGCATTCTCTACTGGGCCATTAAGAGGGGCTACATTCGACACGTGCCAAAGTCGTACAAGAATTTTGATAGTCCAGTTGGCTTCAACTGTGGTAAGGGAACCGTGCATATTTAAAGCGCTATCTTCCGTCAGACTCTAGCATTTTATATTTCATTCCTTAATCAGTTTTATTTTGTGTTAAACCACCATTATAATAAATCATTACAGTGATAATTGGGGATGTAAAGTAACATTTCGACCACCGTTGTCCCGGTTTGTTTTTTTAGGGTGTCTTTGTTTAAACAGTGTTTAGTAAAATAACTTGAACTTGGCATATGAAGTACTTTCATGCAATAATGGATTAAAAACAAGTTATTAAAAACTTGTTTGAATATACATATTTATAGCATGTTTAAGAATTTATCACATGTAACCAGTTAAAGCAATTGCCAGTTGATGGCAAGGGATAATGTGTTGATACATAAAAGTGTGAATGAAGTGATAAAGGATCTCTTGTATAGTGGACATAGTATGAGTTTTCTCAGTAAATCTAGGGGCGTTGCACACTATTTAGGGGCTATGGGCCTGTGTGCACCTACTCAGTTATATGAGGTTTGTTCTGGGAAAACTGGGCTTAATGCATGTGTGTAAAGTGTCACACAGGCTAATCAGACATTTTCCACTTGTATGGACTTTTTCTTTTAAATGAAGTATCTTCTAAACAAACATCCAGTTCAGGGTGAAAGAGTCCTCTCTGTTTAGCCTGTGAGGATAGCACTGGCTTCTCTGGAATGACACTCTGGGCTCATGCATTAAGTGCAGTGTGAGGATAGCACTGGCTTCTCTGGGATGACACTGTGGGCTCATGCATTATGTGCAGTGTGAGGATTGCACTGGCTTCTCTGGGATGACACTGTGGGCTCATGCATTAAGTGCAGTGTGAGGATAGCACTTGCTTCTCTGGGATCATGCATTAAGTGCAGTGTGAGGATTGCACTGGCCTCTCTGGGATGACACTCTGGGCTCATGCATTAAGTGCAGTGTGAGAATTGCACTGGCTTCTCTGGGATGACACTCTGGGCTCATGCATTAAGTGCAGTTTTCACAGAACGAGGCTCATATCCTGATCATTAGCAGTTTTTGTTTTTCACTACTACATTTGACAATATTGTTGAACATTTTTAGTCTCATGGTGCTTGATGTAGCTGGCATCTCAATGATTCACTAGTAATGTGTACTTTCTGTTGAATTTTTAGATGTCTCTACTTTTTAGCTCACCTGAGCTTTTGTGATCGCCTTTTGTCCGTCGTCCGTCCCGCGTTGTCCGTTGTGCGACGTCAACATTTGCCTTGTTTACTCTCTAGAGGCCACATTTATTGTCCAATGTTCATGAAATTTGGTCAGAAGATTGGTTTCAATGATATCTTGGATAGTTCAAAAATGGTTACGTTTGCTTGAAAAACATGGTTGCCAAGGGGCGGGGCATTTTTCCTTATATGGCTATAGTAAAATCTTGTTAACACTCTAGAGGCCACATTTATTGACTGATCTTCATGAAACTTGGTCAGAAGATTCATCCCAATAATATCTTGGAAGAGTTCGAAAATGATGCCTGTTGGTTGAAAAACATGGCCGCCAGGGGGCAGGGCATTTTTCCTTATATGGCTTTAGTAAAACCTTGTTAACACTCTAGAGGCCACATTTATTTTCCGATCTTCGTGAAACTTGGTCAGAAGATTTGTCCCAATAATAGCTTGTTATCTCAGTTGAGCGACTTTGGACCTTTCATGCCCTCTTGTTTGTTAATGTCAGAAGAGCATTATCTTACTTTTACAAAAATCAACTATTTTTGCTGTTGACAAACATTCAAGTAATAATGGGGAAAAAAATCAGTACACTTGACCATACTTCATGGATATGATAATTTTCAATATATTTGTATACATGTAAATGTGTTCATATTTTACATGCACATCTATTATATTTAGTTTATAGAATGCCCTTGTTTTACAATACATATCATGTGTTCATATGCACAAAGAATGATTGATGGTATGCTGTTCTTGCTCTTAAAACATGTTCTTATTTGAAAATAGGCTAATTTTCAACAATATTGTATAACAAATCCATAAAAGTGCTGGTTTTAAACGATACAATTTTTGAAGTATGTTTTCTATTAGCACCGCCTTGAATTTTAGTTTATTCATGGGATTTTTTTTACATGTCACTAATTTTAGGAACATAATAATAATGATAAGTGTTGAGTTGTTGTTTGCTTTGTTGTGTGCTAAAGATTTTGTCAAAACACAAATTTGTAAGCAGATCATTGATAAGAGAGTATCCATTTAGATGGGGCCAACGCCACTTATAATTGTATATAAGCCTTGAATTGGGAAAACAGGGTCAAATACATGTGCTTAAAGTATTGTCTCACATTAGTCTGTGCAGTTCACACAGGCTAATCAGGGACAACACTTTCAGCATTTGTAATATTTTTAGTTTAAAGAAAGCCTTTTCTTAGCGAAAATCCTGTTCCAGCTTTACACAACTGCATGAAACCCTATTTTTCAGGACCTTATCTCAATGGTTGTGTTGTTATACTATGTCATAAAGTTATGCAAATCTACTGTTAAAAATTGCCTTGAGGATTTTATGAAAAACTGACCATGGTCTCATTTACATCCATGTCCCAATCTCATACATTCCATTATACACTTGTAATTTATTATACAAATGTAGCTTGTTGTTCCATCGTTCATTCATGTAACTTTGTTCATCTTCATTTAGGGTCCCTGAAAAGCTTTCTGTACATCATTTCAAAACACACACATATTTTTGTGCCTCAGTCATTCCTCAAACATATCTTTCAAGTGAATAAAAAATATTTTTATTTGTTTATTGATTTTTCCATTGTTGCCATTTCGATTGTTATTATTTTGTTCTGCCCCTTTTTTGTTAATCCTATTTCCAAAATGATCTGTATTCTTGTAAAAAAATTTTTTTAGTACCACAATGTAATGCTCCTGTATTTTATACTTGAAACTTTTGTCACCTAATTCTGTTAATAATTTGCAAGCTTCATATTGTTGCTTTTAATGTTGTAAATGTCAGGTTGTTGTTGTTTTTTTCAATTTAATTAAAGAGTAAAGTCAAGAATTGATTGGTGAATACAGTTCATTTTATCCACAATGACATTGTCAAAGTCATAATTGTTTTATTGATATGGTGTCCGCCTTGCGCCCAGAAGGTCCCAGGTTTTAACCCTTTGCATGCTGGGAAATTTGTCGTCTGCTAAAATGTTGTCTGCTGAATTTCTAATATTAGCATTTTCTTCGATTTTTTTCAAATAATATTATCAGAATAGCAAACAGTTTGGATCCTGATAAGACGCCACGTTCTGTGGCGTCTCATCTGAATCCAAACTGTTTTCAAAGGCCTTCAAAATTCGGTTCCCGCACTGACAGGGTTAACTTTTAGCCCCTCTCTGGGACACCAAGGACTGGTTCTTTACAGGAATCACACTTGAGGGTATCAGACTCTCTATAAGCTTTTGGTTCAGTGACAAATTAACCATTTACCACTAAGATATGGGTACATATTTTGAAGCATTTGTTGGCCGTCAGAAAGTTAAATTTAATTAAAGACCTTTCTTACTAGATTCAAATTTTTAAGGCTTCATTGCCAACCATTAGATACTGATGAGCAGCAAACAGCATAAAACCTGAAAAGACTGTGAGTTACTAATGTTTTCTTATGTGGTAAACAGAAGGTCAAGGTTGTCCCCCTATTATTATTTAATCAATTAAGAAAAACAGTTGGAAAATGAATTGTGTATTTTAAATTTAGATTTAGTGTTTGTTAATCAAAAGAATGATTCATGTACTTAAATATTAAGATTAATTGTCATGTTAAAGATTTGTTTGTCTGTTGTTTTATTTTATTATACCCCCACAATCGAAGTTTAGGGGGGTATATAGGAATGAGCTTGTCGGTCAGTCCGTCTGTCTGTCTGTCTGTCTGTCTGTCGGTCAGTATTAAATGTCCGCTCTCTAATTCAAGTTGTTTTCATCCGATCTTCACCTTACTTGGTCAGATGATGTTTCTAGATGATGTCTAGGTCAAGTTCAAATATGGGTCATGCCGGGTCAAAAACTAGGTCATGGGGTCACTCAGTGCGTTTTAAACATTGAGCATGGTGTCCGCCCTCTACTTTGAGTAGTTTTCATCCGAGCTTCACCAAACTTGGTCAGAAGTTGTATCTATATGATGTGTAGGCCAAGTTTGAACATGGGTCTTGGCAGGTCAAAAACTAGGTCACGGGGTCACTTAGTGCGTTTAACGCTTTGAGCATGGTTTCCACTCTCTAATTCAAGTAGTTTTCATCCAATCTTCACCGAACTTGGTCAGAAGTTATATCTTGATGATCGTAAGGCCAAGTTTGAACATGGGCCATGCCAGATCAAAAACTAGGTCACAGGGTCACTTAGTACGTTATACACATTCAGCATGGTGTCTGCTCTCTAAGTCAAGTAGTTTTCATTCGATCTTCACCACACTTGGTCAGAAGTTGTATCTAGATGATGTGTAGGTCAAGTTCGAACAAGGCCATGCCGGGTCAAAAACTAGGTCATGGGGTCACTTAGTGCGTTTTAAACATTGAGCATGGTTTCGGCTGTTTTTTGTGAAGACAACATGCCAAATATTCTGTGTCAATGCTGCATGTGGGGGTATTCGTCATGTCTGTTACAAAGCTCTAGTTTTGGTTGTCTGTTATTTTTGGGACATCCCTCATATTAAATGTATGTAATGCAACAACAACTTCATCACTTCTTTGTAGCATTTAGAACAGTCCTCAATTTAGTCTTTGATGCAATAAACAATTCAACTACTCTGTCGTGTACTTTTGAATTAAAACAAATTATTTGTGTGTTGTGGAATTTTGTAAATTATGACTACAAGCCATCATTCCATTAATTTTGTATTATGTTGATACTTGCTTATTACAACTCTATATGATTATTCCAGATATGCAACTTGTGGTAATTGTGTACTCAGATTAAACATTATTCCTCATGTATAGGTAATGTGTCACACTTTATTATAATTGTAATTGAACCCACCTTTATATGTTATCATTTCTTTTTAACTTTTACAAATTCATCTTTGTGTTGGATGTCATGATCCATTTATCTATTTTTGTATACTTAGATATGTAGATGTTTTGATTTTTGTAATTGTTTAAAACATGTATTCACTGTGCATGTAGCATTTACATATTTTGTTATTACCGTTTTGTTTGTCTAACTTTTGTTATCCCCCGCCAGAGGCAGAGGGATATTGTTTTGGCGTTGTTCGTCCGTCCGTCCGGCTGTCCGTCCGTCCGGCACTTTTGTGTCCGGAGCCATATCTTGGAAGTTCTTTGGCGGATTTCATTTAAACTTGGTATGAGTATATATATGCATTAGAGGATGATGCACGCCAAATGGCATTGTACACCATCTGTTAAAAACAAACTTATGGCCCTTTGTATCTTGAAAAAATGCTTTTTAGTGTCCGGAGCCATATCTTGGAAGTTCTTTGGCGGATTTCATTGAAACTTGGTATGAGTATATATATGCATAAGAAGATGATGCAAGCCAAATGGCATTGTACACCATCTGTTAAAAACAGACTTATGGCCCTTTGTATCTTGAAAAAATGCTTTTTACTATAGGCACTTTTGTGTCCGGAGCCATATCTTGGAAGTGCTTTGGCGGATTTCATTTAAACTTGGTATGAGTATATATATGCATAAGAGGATGATGCACGCCAAATGGCATTGTATTATCCGTCCAATTTGCACCCATTCTCAAACAAAGCATATGTTGCTGGGGATACCTTGGGCCTTTCAGGCCCTCTTGTTGTTATTCATTCCTTCTGTGTTCCCATCTCAAAAGATAGGCTGTACTGCATATTATATTTACGGTATTAGTCAGCTCCATATGTAATGTTTACAAGTTCGTTTTGGTATTCTTAATTTATAATGCCCCGGATTGAATGATCGGGGGTATATTGTTTTTGGCCTGTCTGTCTGTCATTCTGTCTGTCATTCTGTCCCAAAACTTTAACCCTGGTTAAAGTTTTGCGATAACTTTTGCAATATTGAAGATAGCAACTTGATACTTGACATGCATGTGTATCTCATGGAGCTGCACATTTTGAGTGGTGAAAGGTCAAGGTCATCCTTCAAGGTCAAAGGTTAAATATATGGCTTCAAAGCGGCACAATAGGGGGCATTGTGTTTCTGACAAACACATCTCTTGTTTTGAAAATTATTCAACACCAATGCTGTTGATTGAAAAGAAAACATGGTTTTTAAAGTGTGCTTCGATTAGGCCAAATACTTCATACCGGTAGTTGCAAACCCTCAAATATCAACAGAAACTAAGATATTTGTTGGAAAATTTAGTAATACATTTCAGAATTTCAATATTGTAATGTATTTGGCAATACATTAAAGAGACTTTGTAAGTCCACGAGTTAAATCAGGTACGATGCTTCCTGTGTATTGTTCACTTTACTATTTTCGACAATTCCAGAAACACAGGAACATATTCAAGTGCCTTTTTGAAAGCCAGCAGTGTGGAACAATTGGTCTGGTTCTAGTCAACCTTCAATGTATTTGACTTTATGTTTTGTTGTTTTTATCATTTTTTTGGCGCCTTTCTGGTTCTGATTGAACAATTTGCAAGTGGTCAATTTTTTCCAGTGCTTAATTTCTGTGCTTTACTGTGACTTTAGAGTGAGAAGATCTACCCAAGTTGTTCTTGTACATTTTGAAATTAATTTATACATATCATGCATTGTGTGTTTTATGTGAACAACACCTTTTTACATCAAGTTATTATTACATAAATATTGTATTATTGTTTATAATAGATATTCATAAAATAATTAGAACAATTTTTTCTTGCTTGTTTTGAGTGAAGACTTGGCTTTATGATTTTAGCACCATATGTGTGCCAAGTAATTTTCTAATCCCTCCAACTACATGTTGACCAAGTTATATTCCAGTGACGAGTTAAACAGTTTAGTTTAGTTTAAAATAAAGTTTATTTGAATTACATGTTTTATTTCTAGAGATCTCAAAAAGAAACGACAATTAAAAAAATAATGAAAACAGAAAATTCGCTGAAATGATATCCCCTGCCGAATAATTTATGTTTATTGGTGGTTGCAAAACTAAAAAAGGCTTTTGAAGAGTTGTTTCTTTTTCTCACTTATTTTAAGTTACATCATACAAAAAATGGCAATAACTCTTATTAAAGAAAATCCTATTAATGGTTATTTGTCATATAATTTTTCCTCATTAATATCTATACATCCATGAATTTTCATGTTTAAATCTTGCATAGTATCTGAGATATAGCCATGAAATGTTAATTCATACAAAATCAACAAAGGGCAACAACTCTTATTTAAGAAAATGTAGACTGTGATTCCTGTGCACGGTATTTCTCCTCATTGATATCTATACATCCATGAAGTTTTATGTTAAAATTTTATATGGTTTCTGTAATATTGCCCTGAAACGTTTGTGACAGACAGACGGACTGAACGACTGACGGACGAACAACGGCAAAACTATATCCCTCCGCCTTCGGCTTTGAAATAAAACGTACAGCGATTACTACTGAAATTATCATCAGAGAACCTGACGTTATGCACAAGTCCTGAAACGAAAATGACACCATTGGCATGTCCTGAAATGAAAATGACGTTATGCGCATGTCTTGAATTAAAAATAACATTATGCGCATGTTCTGAAATGAAAATGACACTATGCGCATGTCCAGAAATAAAAATGACACTATGCGCATGTCCTGAAATGAAAATGAAACTTTACGCATGTCCTGAAATTAAAATAACGCAATGATTTTGTCCTTCATCTTCATCTGAAGTTCAGGAACTGAAAATGACACTCTGCGCATGTCCTGAAATGAAAATGACACTATGCACATGTCCTGAAATGAAAAGGACATTGTGCGCATGTCATGAACTGAAAATGACACTATGCGCATGTCAAGAAATGAAAATGACTATCAGCATGTCCTAAAATAAAATGACGCTATACGAATGTCCTGAAATGAAAGTGACACTAGGCGCATGTCCTGAAATGAAAATGACACAATACGCATGTCCTTAAATGAAAATGACACTGAGCGCGTTCCCTGAAACGAAAAGTACGCTATGATTATGTCCTGAAATGAAAATGACACTTTGTGCATGTCCTGAAATTAAAATGACACTCGGCGCATGCCATGAAAATGACGATGTACAAATGTCCAGAAATTAAAATGACACTATGAGTATGTCCTGAACTGAAAATGACACTCTGCGCATGCCATGAAAATGACGATGTACAAATGTCCAGAAATTAAAATGACACTATGAGTATGTCCTGAACTGAAAATGGCACTATGCGCATGTCATGAAAATTACGCTAAACGCACGGGGGGATTTGACCAAGGGAGATTATGTCCGGTTCGGAAGACAGTGTTCTTACAATAACTGAAAAGCTTGACAAACCGGCCGATTTAGAAGAGTGAGAGTAAATGTTTGTGCATTTATGCGCTGTTTGCTCGGCTATAAATATTCTATCAAACACCGAATATGAAGATATAACACCGGCAACGTGCTGTAGATATTATAAATCATACCTTGCATTACTATATTTAGCATTTTAGAACAGAAAATTAAACAAATAATAATCCCTGTTTATAAAAATAAAACAGCAACGCAAAATATTGATACCTATATACAAATATATGCATTTACAACTTATTTTCATTGATCGTCTATCTTAAATTCAATACAGTTCCTTAAGGTCTCGTCTAACTGTCGTTTGTAAGGTTAAGTCGCATTACTAAAACTGATTGTTTAATGTAATAAAAACAAAACAAATTTAAATTGAATTAGTTGAAAGATTTAAATTTTTAATATTTTCATAAAACTTGAAATGACGTGTTATGAATTGATTATATCAGGACCTTGATACAAATTCTATGATATTGCTATTTCATATGAAGACATAAATATTAAGTTAGTCTGAATGTTTTTGGTTTTTATACCCCCGGATCGAAAGATCGGGGGCATATTGTTTTTGGCCTGTCTGTCTGTCTGTCTGCCGGTCTTTCTGTCATTCATTCACTCATTCATTCATTGTATGTGTGTCCCAAAACTTTAACCTTCGTTAAAGTTTTGCAAAAAAAATTGCATTATTGAAGATAGCAACTTGATATTTGGCATGCATGCGTATCTCATGGAGCTGCACATTTGAGTTGTGAATGGTAAAGGTCTAGGTCATCCTTCAAGGTCAAAGGTCAAATAAATGACTTCAAAGCGGCGCAATAGGGGGCATTGTGTTTCTGACATCTCTTGTTCTTTTAATAATTCAAAATCATAAATTCATATACACAAGCGTGACTGCAATAACATTTGACTAATGTAAACACGTGTGAAAAACCTGTACTTTAAAATGATATGGAGAACGCAGGGATCGAACACGGACCGTCCGATCGCAAAGCGGACCCCATGTTCAGTGCATGCTTGGGAATTCACTTCATTGTTTCAAAGATGTTTATTTTTGTAAGATATATATTATACGCACCTGCTTCTCTGAAAGAGGAACGACTAAATGCCATATGGCCCAAGTTTGAACCATACTTATCTTACGGTGGCACTTGACCACCTTCTGATGACTTGACCCTCGTGACAATTGTTACTAGCCTTGCAAAGTGACTGTATTCAAACTGACCTTTGGCATTTATGTTCATGGTAACTGAATTTGCCCAGGGACATGGTCATGACATCATCTGAACTTTTACCCTTGTTTATCATCCGATGGTCTTTACCCCCTTCCAGCGGAAGAGCAGCACCAGCACCCAGCTGGTGCGAGAGCACATGAGGTGAAGCTGAACGGAACCCAGCGTTTCTTTCCCGGGGGACTGGGTCAGTTGTGTTTTCTATGGGAACACAGAAATATACCCGCGAGTTGTGCATAACAGCTATAACTGATAACTATTGATGTTGCTGCTGCTTTATTTGCTTAGAAAATAAATGCTCTATATATTAACCGTCTCGTGAATGTTTCTATAGTTACGTATTAATTTGTTCTACAAAACGAGTTCGCAATATTTGCATTACAAGGGTGTGGGCAATAATTCAAAACAAACGTTTACATGTATGGGTCATTCACTGGTTGCATTTAAGTTCATTGGTTGCCATTTTCGCTTAGAAATGTATCCATGACAGCTACACGCAGATGTTCTCTGTAATTTTCACAAGTTACAAGGAAGGACTTGCTAACACTAATGATTGTATGCGGTGTACAGAAGATAAACAAACGGTACAAGAGGACGAAAGAGTTATTGGCATGTGTGCTTTTTAAAACTTCTTGCCTTATTATACTGTTTCGATGTTTGGATACGTCCCAAACAAAAACAAATCGTTTTAAGTAGCACACACGTTTTATTCCACGTCATGATATGTTTATGGTATAAAAGATATTGTTTTAACGACATGCTAGATATGTTGGTTACGAGTTTGTGATGGAATGTGTGTTAAAATGATGATGAAAATACCACGACCCTTTGTAAGTGCTAAAAACCATTTGTCCATTGCCAAATGATACATGTCCTCATTAATTGTCTGATAAAAACATAAGCGAAAACACAATGTACAGGTCGTTGTAGAATTTCCAAAAAAACAGATTTGTCTTGCAAGAAACTGAACTTGCAAGAAAACTTTTGTCCAGATAACATAGTAACTTAGGTTTGAAATCCGACGAAAAATTACGAAGGCAAATTTGAGAAAGAAGGTGCTCATCTGGTTTTCCTTGGGCAGCATCCCAAACCCTGATGTTTTGTGAAATGCAACAGAGAAATGGCCCTGGAATCACAATACGTTGCTAAGATTATGTACATGTACACACTTTATTTGATTGCATATTATACACACGATTAACACAATTCGAAAAGTAAAGTAAAAACAACTTTAAAAAAGAATTTCATGCAGTAAAAACTTAAAATACTTTATGAATCACCATACAGTTACAAATGTAGACAATGACCGACAAAAATCTACTAGGATTTCACGATGAGAAATATATAAATAAAAGGAACGTATATTTATATATCACTGCAATAATAACAGTCAACATTTATACATTTCATCTTGGCAGTAAATATGTAAATTATTTGCTTTCAAATGCTTGGTCTTCACTTACTATTGTAAAATTTGTATTAACAAAGTATTGATAATTCAATTTTTATCAAACATTACATTTTAGATAGATCTACATAAAATGTATACAACAATTTTATTTTTTTTTTATTTTTAGAAATCACATTGGAGGGCTAACTTGTTACATGAACTCGTCATATGAATATTGAAAAGGAACAAAACTTGTTGTTTTTAAATTACATTTTATTCACGCACTTTATAGAAATCACAATTAAACAATTAAGAATGCAAAATGAATAAAATTGAATGTTATATCTTATATATTTTCTACATGGTGGCACTCTGTGGCTCCTATAGTTGACAAAGCCTTTTAACTTGTCAAGCATGGTATGTGCAAGTTTTATTTGTATTGCATGTTAAACGGAGAGCGCATTTTATGATCTATTTATTGTATCATGGAATGCTGTGCATTATATTAAGATGTTAACATCCGACATGTTTAGTTAGAGACAACACGCAATATGTCATAGAATCCAGCCAGTTTGTTTATGTTACGAATACAATTAACCCATTTATGCCTAGCGTCTAGAAAAAAGGCCTTGGCAAACAGCGTAGACCCAGATGAGATGCCGCATGATGCGGCGTCTCATCTGGGTCTGCGCTGTTTGCTAAAAGGAATTTCTGTAAGAAATATTCTAAATATAGAAATAAATATACTGGGCATCCCTACTTTTGGAAATAAATTGATCTAATTTAGAAGGATGGGAGAGTCCACTAGGCATAAATAGGTTAAGCATATGTTAGGTACGTGAGAGTTTACAGACATGACATGACGAAGAGAAAAAAAGACAGCTTTCTGCTAAATGGTCGGCGTCCAGTAAGTTGCAACCAGCTTTATGCGAGTATTAAATATGAAACCGTTTGCCAAATATGTACTGCATATAATATTAAGTAATCAAAGTTCTGTTGCTTTCAGTATTTCTATCTAACAAGATTTCACTGTTCGGCGCCCTTTTTGATGCAAAAGAAACGTGTATAGTTCAAGAAGAATAATGAACACACTCACATATATAAACCATACAAAATGAGTTAACATAATTCACAATAGTTTTTTTAAATATTATATTTACTTCAGTCACATATTCAAGTGCTCATTTTACATAAAATATGAGCCGCGCTCTGAGAAAATATGAGCCGCGCTCTGAGAAAACTGGGCATAATACGTCACAGATTAGCCTGTGCAGTCCGCACAGGCTTATCAGGGACGACACTTTCCGCTTTAATGACATTTTTTGTTTAAGGGAAGCCTCTACTTAGCAAAAATCCAATTTAGGCGGAAAGTGTCGTCGCTGATTAGCCTCTGCGGATTGCACAGGATAATCTGGGACGACACTTTACGCACATGCATTAAGCCCAGTTTTCTCAGAACGCGACTCATATAATAATCTACGTGTATGCGTACGTTGTTCATATACTGCATCCTTCCCTCTTAGTCTACGTTTGCTGGCTTTTTAATTATATTCATTCCTTTTAACAATTTTATGTTGCTTTTTTGCTTAATTCGTGGATAATGACCCCTTGTAATTTTTTCAATATATATATAAATGTATTTACATTGCTTTAAGTGTAGATTTGGTCGTGCATTAATGTAAATAAATGTATATAAGCACGTTAACATGAATCTATCAAATAAAGGAAAAGCAAAAAGTGTATTTCTGTCAAAAGAGAAGATGCTCGAGTAACTAGGACATTTAAGTGACGAAGACAACTCAATTGGTCTATCTAAATACCTCAATGTATTGGAGATATTAATGGGCAAAATTATAGAAAACGTACAGTTATTACTACACATATACATCGATATTGAACAAGTTATTCTTAACATAATAGTATTCAGCAAACAATGTACAATGCATAGGTTGTTTTGAAGTCTTTGGGAACAACGTATTCGTCTCTTAATGCTTTGCACTCAGCAAACATTTAATGTGGTGCACTTAAAGGAATTACTATGGAACCATTGAACTTTGTTGATTCCTAAGAATAGCCTTGATATGTCAACTATGCGTTGCTTATGTATGTGTTTATAGGATACTGTCTGATAATATTGGAAAGAAATTCCACATTTGATATAATTCAGATAACATTATTATGACCGCACATAATGCAACACTTGTCATTTAGAGCTTAATAACTCGTGTTGAATGCATTATGTTCTAAAGCGTAATACTAATTTAAAACGAGAGTATTTCACTTTCAGAAACTGTAAAACGAAGCAAGAGAGCAGTTCAGTTGGCTTACTAAATAACACCGTAGACTCACATAATATCCCTATATGCTATGCAAGCTTATTTCTTCATTACTTAAACGTATGAACAAATTCTCTGTAATCGATGCAACTGCTCAATTTAAATATATTGTGCTATTTGTCGCAATTATATCATCACCAAGTCCAGTATATATGCGTTTACATCGGACGAAATTCTTTGTCACCATTTGTGCAACAAGGTGACATCAACTGATAAACGATGTATCGCCCTATTGGTGCAAAAAAGGTTCCACGTGCCTTCTTAGTTCAATGACACCAATGGTGCCTTTTTGCACCAAGGTGGCGATATGCAAGCATGAACCCATACAAATGTCGCATATTTAATAACAGTAATGTGATATAGTTATTTTACTTGTAGTTTATTCTACTCAACCCCCTCACAAATGTAAGCAGAATGCATGCACCGGAACATGCACTGGAAATATAATGGCATCAAAATAACGTTTCATTGTTGATTGCTTTTGACATGTTTTTGCTTTCGATAGTTCAAAGGGAAGGTTTCCGCGTGCGACAACGACATGCAATGATTGAGAAGTTTTTCTTTAAGTATATATTTACTGTACAGAGCAGTAGAAGGCCACTCTTCGGTTCTGTAATAAAATGGATAGGAACGCATTTTACAGCGGTAATATGGCAATGTGGTTTGGTCTTGTTTACATCTTCTCCATGTGCTTTGTGGTTGGACGGGGACATGCAGTTTTCGTGCAAAACGCGCGGCTCAAGGATACTCTTTGTCCCGAGTATACGTTCAATGGACACAGGAGCAGCATTGTGAGATGTGGGCGGTTATGCGCGTCGAATGCCACGTGTAGAGCATTCTTTTTCGACATCACATCCAGCGATTGCTACGTCATCGATACTGCAGTTGCTGTCACAAATGCGTGTGTTTTTAAACCTGGTCATTTGTACGAAGGTGATATTTAAACATACTTATTCTCAACATAAAGATAATACATTTCTATACGATTGGCTTTGCAATTGATATTTTGATGGTTCGTCTTAAATAAAATTCAGAATGAATATAATTTCTAGCACCCCATAATATACCATGTTACAAAAAGTATACGCAAATGACAAAAACTTATAACAATTTTTACGCATAACGATACGCCCCTATGTCTGTCACGTCATATTTTACACGCAGAACGATGGTATATAAGATACTAGTATTGAAACTAAATACAAGTAGCATGTACTCCTACATGTACTGAAATTTATAGACAAGTGCATTTATAAAGAATTCTTTATCAAATTCATTGTTCGCGTATTGACGCCTGTGCATTTTTTAAAATTGACGAAACTATCCAATTATAAGATCCAAGTCGTTTAGAATGTAAACTACGAACATTACACAATGATGAAAAAAAAAAGTAAAGCGCCATTAATGTTGGTATTACTATTTCCGATTTCGCCTTTTTTAAAATTAAATTTACCATGTTAAAATAAGGTCTTGTTAAACTAAGACCTATTCTTTCTGACAGGCAATGCAAATAACGTTATGCTCGACTTGATAACGATGGCTCAGATTCGTCATCGTTCAAGTGTCGCGTATACTTTGGCGATGCATACCGAATGTTTGCTCTCCTTTTAATACCGGGAATTATTTTGCTTCGTAACTTGAGAAAATTAATATTTTCAAGAAAGCTTGCGTGAGTGAAATTATGTAAATTTTTCATTTCAATGGAACAAATAATTAACAATATTAACCCCAAAATGAATACAGGTTCTTTTTATTTAATTCATTTTTATCATGAAATTTTGGTTATCGCATCTTCCGCACCAAATGAAAGCATGTTCAGTTTTTGCAACATGATATTTTTCGGCTAACTTTTTATCTAGATTTCATGTTGCATAATTTGGCGAAACTTTGACCGTGCAATTTAATCAAAAACCCATATCTTCACATTGTCGATTACACCTTACTGATGCATCGTTTACATTAACCACTTGCAATCTCTTGCACGACGGTTACATTACATGTATGTAAGTGCAAGGAACGACAACACTGCGTGGAGATTGAAACCACTTGTTGGAAAGATAAGGTTATACTCAGAGGGGGTAATCACGTCCATGCCAAGATAGTAATTTTTCGCCGTTGTCTACCCTTTATTAATTTTATTCTTTTATGACGCTTACTTTCCAACCATATCAGTAAACATATGATCAGCGCTTATTTCGTAATACAATTCGCTTTTTATATCGACTCTACCCCACGCAATTATTTTTAGTGGAGCTTTAATTAGGTCATCCCGCTAAGAAATTTCACAGCGATTAAAGTCGAGATTAAGAGCGAATATCAACACAAAATTAACGCTAGTAAGGTTCAAGATGATATGGCTGGAAAGTGAGCGTCATTTAACAAAAAATACAAGTAATAAAGGTATACAACGGCGAAAAAATACCTGCCTCGAAATTGGCGTCGCCATCTTTACTATCACGTTATTTCCCCTCTGAGTATAACCTTCATAATCATAATTATGTGTACTGAGAACTGGTAATTCAGCGAACAGAATAAATATGCGTACATGAAATACACATGCAGCATACAGAATGACATTTTAAATGCATAAGCAATTTTTGGAAATTATAGTATAATAGCAATAACACAATCTCTAACTGCTATTCAAATCAAAAGCTGTTGATGTATAGCCATATGGGTATTAAACTATGGTACTTAAAATAATTTGTAAAAAGTGATAAAGTATGTGTTTTCTCGTATAGTTGCCGCATCAAATCTATCAACGACAACCAGTAGTCCTGAAACGTCAAGCGCGTCAACTTCCTTGACAACAGCAGCGCAATTAACAACGATCCTTACACAAACACCAGCAACTGAAACAACAGTAACATCAGCACCAGCAACAGAAACAGCAATAACAAAAACCACAGTTACAGAAACAGCAACAACAGCCGCAGCAACATACGCAGATATAACAACAACCACAACAACCGCAACAATCACAACAGCCGCAACAACCACAACAACCACAACAGCCGCAACATCCACAACAACAACAGGCCCGATGATATTCCAGACGCCATGTTTATCGAACGCAAACTGCCTCTCAACACCAAACATGAGCTGCATCGACTTAATGTGCCAGTGTGTGGCACCCACTAAGTACAACTCGGCGTCCTCCTCATGTGTTTCATGTAAGAATTTATTAAACCGTGTTTTTTACCATTTTGGGAGTGGGGCCGGGTCCCTTTGGATTGGGAAAATTTGCGGCAATATGACTAAATTTGGGAAATTAGTGTTGTTGCTGTCTTGCTAAGAAATGCTTCAACATTAAAAATACAAGATTTTTCAGCAGTATTATATTTACTAAGATTGAACTTACATGGACGGGAGTTGAACAAAATATTGAGATAAAAAAATAATTTGGAAACTTTCCATTTGGAATTTTAGCTCCCATTTGGGGAAAATATATACATGTGTCCGTTTGGAATGGGGTCGATTACCGGACTCGATTTTAAATAAAACACACACACACACACACTGTATAACTTAATATGAGCCTCGCTCTGGAAAAACGCGACATAATGGATGTTCGAGAAGTTTCATGCCACGCGACATAATGGATGTTCGAGAAGTTTCATGCCACGCGACATAATGGATGTGCGAGAAGTGTCATCCCACGCGACATAATGGATGTGCGAGAAGTGTCATGCCAGATTACCATGTGCAGTACACACAGGCATAGCAGGGGCGACTCTTTCTGCCTTAACCAAATTTTCGCTAAGAATAGACTTCATTTAAACGTAAAATTCGGTAAAAATGGAATGTATCGTCCCTGTTAACATGTGTGGACGTCACAGGCTAATCTGGGACGACACTTTACGCACATACATCAAATCCCATTTTCCACGAGCGAGGTTGATATATATTTGTTTTTGTTCTCTTTTGGGATTTGCCGCCGTTTTCCACGGTATTTAGTTCATATCACGGCATCAGTAAACATATTACACTTTCTCTGGGTAGTCTGGTTTAACTCGTACTGATTTAATTTATATGTCTGTCTGACGTTTCCTGAGTTGTTGGTTTCATGGTTCTAAATGCTTAATCAGTTCCCAGTAATTGACATCTTATAATATGTTTTTTGTGTTGAAGTTGATTCTTGGCTGTATTTTTTTTACCTTATTTTAGTAATATTACGGCTTTCAGTTAACCGTTTCACGTCGGTTAACTATTATCCTATGTAAAATGGTTTAAATACAAGTAAATAATATATTGTAATATCTCGAGAATACATTGATTAATATATTCCTTCCAAACTTCAAACAGGCATATTTATATATCCATACATTTATAATATAGCAAGAGCATAACTGCTCGATATATCTTGCAAAATATAAACTGACATATGCGTGACTGTATGATTTGTTTCGCCATTAATTAACACCTTTCCTTTTCGTTTAATCGTTTCAGCATGTGGGTCACCAGGATTCGGTACCACGTATACCCGCATGAGAAATACCGAGTTTTCCGGCACTCCGATCGGATTCATCGTCACCGTCGCATCTGTGTCGGAGTGCGAAAGCCTTTGCTCCGGCCGAACTCTGTGTGCGGGCGTTCAGTTCTGGGCTGCGATGTGAGTATATATTCAGACCCGCATTCAATAAAATATGCTATTATATGTTCAGATCCGCATTCAATAAAACAGGCTAGCATACTTTCAGATCCGCATGTAAAAAAGATAGGATCTGTAACGAGTTGTCATATCATACCATATTTTATTAAAAGAGTTCATGAATTTTTTATTATGCGAGCCTTTGGCGAGCTTACTAACGAATTTCCTGGACGAGTTTAATAAAATATGGTATGATATGACAACGCGTGTCAGATCTCTTTATCACATGCTTTTAAATTAGCAAATTAAATAAATATTTACGCAAACATAATGATAAATCCCGAATGTTGTTTACATTTCGTGACGTCATTTGACGTTGCAACGTCATTTCAGCAAAATAACTAAATGCAATTGGTCAATAAACACAAAATTCGTATTACACATGTGTAATAAACAATTATAACATGACCTACGCTCCAGGAGTGAAATAACGTAATGCTCAATATTGTTTATTACACGGGTGTTATTACACTAGTTATATAACTGTGAAATGACGTTATTTTTTGACGAAATGACGGCATTATTCCACCGAATTTCTTTACTTAAACTCTTTTACAATTTGAATAAACGGCGAAAAGAGAATTAAATAAAAAGGAAATTTGTTGGTCATATTATAAATAGAATCTTAGATTCGTGGTAATTTTGCAAGCCTCGTTTTTATCTTTATTAAGATGACTCGTTTAATAAATTCAATACAAAACGACCACTCATGCAAGATCCTATATATGTAATGGTTATATTACATGGGAAAAAGGGTATGGTATGTGATAAAATAGGTTAGCATATTTTCAGAGTCTTATGTATACATTTTAATGATTAACGATCAATAATAAACACACAGGAGACCGAAGGATTTATTACACTCTGCATGAAAACTACTGGAAACATATATATATATTTTATATAAGAAAGTGATCTCCTTAATTAAGTAGCTGTAACGTGTGTAGTTATAGCATACTTTCTCAATGTATGATGTAGAGGCAAGAATTTCAGGTAGGGCATAGTTCAGCTATAGCGTTTTAGTTCAAAGAAAATAATGCGTTCATTTCAGATGCGCAAGAAATACTGTTGTGTATTGTATTCTAAAGGGCAATGCTTCTAAATATGATCGATTTATACTTTCAGATACTGTATGATGAAGGAGCAGAGCACGTCATTTGCCAGCTCAAATGGGCTTGATTGGCACATGCGCAATTGTGTGTAAATAAGTCGCATGCGCAATTGTGTGGAACAGGATTATACTAGAAACATCCCAGAGAAAAGCAGACCCACGTGATCAGAGATGCATCACATGACGCTTTTATTTCGAAATATAATCTGAAGGCCATTTGCCAAAGTGGACACAGATTTCATCCGTGTTTACATTTAGACAATATAAAAGCACACACATATATCATATATTTCCATATGCAATAGGTATATGGCGACAATAATAGTGATGTTAATTCTAAATGATTAACAAGCAACGGAAAACAACGTATTCACTATACAATCTTTGATTTCTTGTATTTACATAGAGAGGTGAAAGCGAAACTGCTCTTAATGACATTGTTTAAAAATTAACTTTATTGAATTTGTTTTTTAATCGCAGCATCCATTCCTATCATCTTAATTCCAGGCATTCAGATACAAATTGTAATTAAAATTGGACCTAAAACATGAAATTTTGTTAATGTGTTTGTGCGAAAAGATTATATGTGCAGTTAAGTTCTACTAAGAGCTCTTTCGTATTCAGGTGGTTGATGTTAAAGGGGCCTTTTTAAAGATTTTGGCAAATATTGAAGTTTGTCATTAAATGCTTTATATTGATAAATGTAAACATAGGATCTAAAAAGCTCCAGTAAAAAAAGAATAAAATTAAAGAACAAAAAAGTAACCCTCAACTGAGCTCGAACCACTGACCACTGGAGTAAAAGTCTATCGCTTAGACCAATCGGCCATCCGTGCTCATACAATTAGTGATGTATACTTTTTATACTTTATATAAGCAATCTTCGTTGTATCTCACACTATAACGACAACAACAGAACTTTCCAAATTATTCAATCGTTTCGCGTTGCAACGCTTTATAATTTTCAGGTTTTTAAATCGTCAAAAGATGCATATTATGGATATTTTAGAGCATGGTAAATGTCCAGTATTACTGTTTTCTCACATATCACTAAAATGAAAATTTGCCAATCGGATACATTTTTTTAATTTTGTCAATTTACAAAAACGTGAAAAAGTCCATTTAAGATAAATTATAAATGAAACTTGTCTTGATTATTGAGGAATATCTTTACAATGAATAATATATTTGTATTTGGAAAGCCCCCAAAACAGATACTTTTATGTAACTGATGAAAAAAAATATTTATAAAATCATTCATTTTGCTTTTTGTTTTGCACTGCACAATTGGAATCTTTAAAAAAATTAATATGACATTTCTTTTAAAATTTTTGACAGCATTAATAATCATTTTATTGCTATTTCACATTATGTTTTGTACATACCTGTCTATACTTGAAGCTCAAAATGTCACTGTGAAAATTGAAACCGTAATTTTATAAAAGCTATTTGACTTTGGAATAAGTTTCAAAGAAATGCATACTTGTCCCTACCTCTACCGTTTTGAAGTTTTAAATGTAAAACATTTTGTTTTGTTTCAAAACCAAGAAGAAGCAACTCAGTTAAGTATGTAATGATTAGAATATCACCTAGTCTAATGGTTAAATTGCAGATACCTTTATATATTTTTGTTCTGCTCCCTCTTTACATTCGAAAGAAATTAATCTGTTGTTTACACAGAAAGTGGAACATAACATGTCTAAATAAATAGCAACACACATACAAGCATGAATAGCAACACACATACAAACATGAAAGTTGTATAGATGTTGATATGGTATTTACAAACAATTATTTATGACTGAGGTGAGTTGTAAATTAGTTTGTCAATTTATGAATAACTATTCTCGAAAGATGTGACTTTGTAGGTAAATTTGCTCTTACATCTGCTGCTATGATGTGACTTAGAATATTACCATGTTGTTGATTTTTGTTTTAGGTGGTTACCATTCTCGTGATATTTAATTTCAATTTCGTTGGTAAATGATCTGGTTAATGGTTGATTAGTAGACTAGTTTGAGGTCATTTTGTCGGGTTTTGTGTTGGTGAAATGGATCTGGTGTGATGTTATTTAATTGGTAGAATTGTGAATCAGTAGCTTAACATTCTGGTGTGATCTTATTTGATAAGGCACTGTATTGATGAAATGGGAATCAGTAGGTGGGTATCTGATCTGACCAAAGATGAATACGAAGTGAACCATTCTGGTTGGATATGATTTGGTTAGTTAATGTGTTATTGAGATGGGAATCAGTAAGTAACAATTATGGTATGATGTGATTTGGTTGGGTGCTGAACTGGTGAATTGTGAATCAGTAGTTAACCATTCCGGAGTGACGTGATTTGGTCGATTATTGAGGTGGTGAAATGAGAATCAGTAGTTAACCATTCTTGTTCATTGTGATATGGTTGGTTACAGAGCTGGTGAAACAGGAATCAGTAGGTAACCATTCTGATGTAATGTGATTTGGTTGGTATAATTGTGAATCAATAGTTAACCATTAACGGTGTGATGTGATTTGGTTAGTTACGGAGCTGATGAAATAGGAATCAGTATGTGACCATTTTTGTGTAATGTGTTTTGGTTGCTCTTTTGATGGTAAAATGTGAATCACGAGGTAACCAGTGTTATTTGGTTTGTAAATGATCGGGTTAAATGTGAATCAGTAGTTAAATATGCAAGTGTGATGTGATTTGTTTGGTAAGTGAATTTATGGATGTTGATCAGTTAGTTTATATGCTGGTGTTATGTGATTTGTTTAGTATCTGTACCAGTGGTTGTTTTTCAGTAAGTTTCCATTCTATTATGAAGTGATATGCTTATTATCTGTGCCAGTGGATGTTAATCAGAAGCTAACAATTATGATGAGAAAAACAACGTAATGATGTAAATTTGTACAAATTGAAATAATTTCAAAATTTGCTTATTATTGCCTTATAAAAGTTCAGTTATCTATGTAAAAGCCCCCTCTCAAAATACTGTGTGTGTTAAGGTTCATTCAACACACAGCACCATGCTTACATACGATGTCATATTGTCAGTATGAAATTTTTCAAATATTGTCTTTTGTGAATCAATATATTCTGATAAAATATTTTTTTATCATGTTAAAGCGTTCGATAGCTAAGAGTCATTACTGTTTGTTTGTTTGATGTAAATAGTTACTACCGTGAGTGTGCTTATTAGATGGAAAGTAATAAATACTAAGGCCGTTTTATCAGATTTGAAGTATTTAGTTCTATGAGTGTGTTTATGAGATGGGTACTAATTGTTACTACATGTATGACCTTTTTTTGCGACGAGAAGTAATTTGGAAAATGTACTGTGAAGTAGTTTGTACTTTATTTGTAAGATGTGAAGTATTGTCATGATTGTTTATGGCATATTATGTACTTAGTACATTAACGTTGTGAAAAGAAAACAAGCTGAACACTGCTTGTTATATCAGAGTAAATGTTGCTTGTTGCATACTCATGACTATGCCTGATGCATATTGTATTGTACTGGGTGTGTGTAACAAGCTGTGTTTCTTTTTAATGATAATATTGTATAATCCGCTGAACTTCTGCAATATCCTTTAGGATGAAGACGATACCTGTTTTATGAATGGTAAGAACGTGGTATAATACATTGATATGCAATTATGCGTAGTCGATCATGCTTCATGAAAGCATTATATTATAATTCTTGTTGTGTCACCGTAATGAAAGAAACATCTCACTTGCGCCGTTCTTGATTCTGTATCTGCATACTGATATACTACTCATAATATATTTTGATTATTCACGTTATATGTGACATAATGCTAAAACAGAGCTTCTTTACATTATAACGGATGTTGTGGTGTACTTGACTTTTGCGCGTGTACTTTGAATGAAAAGGTCAAGGCAAACCGATTTCCCTGTACAGTGTGTGTATAATTCAGAATGCCCTTAACAAGTATTTATTATGTACATTACTATTATTTATAATGTTTGTTGTGTTTGGGTAAACAAACGAAGTGAAACGCATAATTATGTCAGTGGCTACTTTATTATCATTCAACGATAGAAGCGATCAATGCCTAACAACTAACTAACCAGATCAGAGGTCAACATGCAGTTATGAAGAACATGGGGCGGAGCGTTGCTACGCTTCATTTACAAGTAGGCGTGGCGTAGCGGCATTATCTAAATACACAACAATGTTCGATCGTAAAAAATAATTGCATATTACTTTTCATATATTTCGTTGTATGATGGGCATTGCTTAGTCCTACAAAATACGTCGAAACTCTGCCAAAGTATACATTAATTTAGCAAATAGAATAGCATGTAGCAAATGATAGAAATTTAAACATTGTATTCCAATAAAATCTCAATAAGGAATAAAATAATTAAGGTTCAATCAGGTTAGTAACTAGAATTCAGCTTTTTACGTGTTTTTGATTGATGGAAACACACATAACAAGAAATTGTTATAAACTACGTAAAACCGTGTATTGTTAACTTTTTTTTGCATGTGAAAGTACAATTTAAAAAATACCATTTTTAATGATATTTATGCAATCCATTTTTATAAGTCCACTGTAAAGGTAACACACAATTGCAAAAAAAGTATTAACAATAAATTAAGATAATGTGTCTCTTAGAAATGTGTAACTTTATAAAATCGTATTAGAACAATATTTATATGCTATCTATTTATAGTAAAACGCCTCTAAGTAACATGTTTCCAGAATTATTTCAAATATACTTATATTAAACAGGTTAAGAGTATTAAATGTCAAATATATGCTATACAGTGAGAAATTCAAATACTTGTTCAAGACACCGAATGTTGCTCACTTTTAAGAATTATTTGAAAAAAGAATTTTTTTCAGTGCTAAAGGGTTATACGTGCCAATTTAAAATGGGAAAATTATTGTGAAGAAAATGCACACTGTAAATTAATGTAATTTAATTTCGTTGAAAAATCACTAAGAACTTGTTCGCGCTGTACGCAAAGTACAAAAACATATGAAATGTAAGTGCGATTAGGGTCTAAGTAAAATATAAAACACACGCTAACTCATTTGTTTGTATAAATACAAACATTTTTTTAAATAAATGATTAGAAAAAGCTATTAAATAAAACTTGCAATTATTCAGCCTTCAATGTTTTAATTATCCTTCGCTTTTACCCATCAACATGTTTCCTGACATAATAAGAAGAATAAGTATAAGTATTTTTCTTACAGCACTAGATCTGAAATAGTATGCATAGATTGATATTTCTTTTAAGTACCTTGTATATCAAAATATTGGCGTATGTCGATATTGTTGATTTTTGTGACGTCATACGACCGACTTTCCCAGTTGTAATCTACATGCATAGGTCATTGGGTTTATAACGTTCCATTTTATTTATATTTTCTCTCTGATAGGCGTTTCTTGTTTGATTTAATTATTTTTAATTTGTTTAGCAGTCACATAAACAACCAAGCTATGTAATATGGAATTTTTACACCCATTATTGCTGCTTCTTCCTGTATTTGCGCGATGATTATCTGAGATATTAACTCTATGATTCTACATTCTCAAATCTTTTCTATAAAGAAGGAATGTAGTTGACAATTGTTAATAGTTTTAATTTGATCGTTCGTCAAAAAGTTGTAATTCTGTTACTCTTGTATCTTCAATGCAATTGAGTAATTAAATAGTAATTAAATTGAATGCGTTTTAATTCCCTTTTATTATTGTTTAATTTGAGTTACAATGCTATGACGTTAAATTTTATTTACACTTGAATGTGTTATGAATATTGCTGGGCCAAGTGTGAGGTTGAGCGCTCTATAACCAGGTTTAAACCCCCAATGCTTTGCATTGACCGTTCCAAGGCGGTGACCCCAGCTTTATTCATATTTTGTGTTAATGTTGGTTTGTATTGTGCTGTATTGTGCTGTTTTGTACTGTTTGGGCAATCGGTCACTAGCCTTAAATAAAGGACCAACTAATTGTTTTTAATGAAAATTCAATACTGCTCCAGCAGCTGGAGTTTCACTTCTTTATATTAAGAACGCAATCTGGGTTATGTATTGATAACATGATGAGAAATATGATATCGTCACCTATGAATTAACCATGACGCTCTAGTGCAAACTAATAAATCACAAACACGTTTTTTTAATGTGGTGAATACAGTCAACATTTCATTACCGCTTTATTTTAATTAAATTTTGCGTGTATCGCAAGCTTAAAAGACAATTCATGTTGCCCACTGTGTTTGGTTAATGAAGCATGACAATGTAGCATGCCGTTGTATCCGTTGTGAGGTTTACCATTAGACGAGCATAGATCGCATGACCGAAAGGAACTTTGAAAGCGAGCCTTGGTGCAATAATTAATAATTGCCTGAATATGTTTGATAAATATCATCGCACAATGAGAACAAGTTCCAGATCATTTTAGCGCATGCATGGCATTTAGCGAAGAAAGTTGACACTTACGTATAAATAATGATAACCCGGAAAGGTGTTTTCATTGCGTTACTTGCCATTGAAACTTAGTTTCAGCAAAATAAAGGAACGCGATTGGTCAGTCAGACAAACTTAAGCCAATAAACAAGCTAAAAAATGTATTACACATATGAAAATATTTATTGTTAAGGACTACGAGTAAATAAAAATCGGTAAGCTACTTTAAACAAACAAAATATTTTTAGTTTAAAGTTTTACCACCGTTTTTTACTATTTTCCAAGTATTAACCCTAACAAATTCGCTGGAATTATTAAGCCATGCCGGTACAAAATGACGTCTTTGCAAAGGGAAACAATGAAAAACATCTTAATGTTCAGTGATATTGTTCACCGTTTATACAGTGAGTTATCGTTTTTAAATCACATATTTACAATCAACCACCCTAAATAACTAAATAAACAATCATCGAAATAAGTTACATAAAATCAACTAGGTGTTGCATGTGAATTATTTAATAAAATGAATTGATCACACAAGTTGACCGCAATCTTTAAATAAGGCTCATACTTCAAGGCCAAACGTCGAAAAATAGCATTTAAATGTTAATTTTTGACTTTTGTTTGGGCCATATTTTCCTCATGTATCAAACGTTACCATATGTTAAACAGTATGTTGTGCATGCAATCAGATAGATTAAGGTCCAGGCCATGCTTCAAGGTCAAGGGTCGAAAAAAGATGCATTTTAATTTTAAAATGGAGCATGTTTGAGCTATTTTTCCTAGTGTATTTAAGAGTCTGGTCCAAACTTGCATTCCATAACAACCTTGTTGGCATGCTAGTCCGTTGCGAGAACGGTCGGCTAGAAAATTAAGTCTCACTCTTTTACATTGTACCGTTAAACATGACAAAAATGAAGTCTTACTATTTTTATTGAATACTTTTAAAAATTCTCACAAAAGGGCGAAATGTTTGTTGTTGGTATTCAAAACAAATCTTGTGATGACTATTTTTTATACCTAATGCACTTATATGCAGGTGGAAACTGTTCCATACATTTCTATCGCGTTGGTGGAAACTAAATAAAAGACACGAGTAATCAGCCTATGTTTTGCCAATCTGAGCTTTATTTGAAAGTAAAGGTGCAATTGCTCTAGTAAACATGGTCCAATATGATTAATTTTCAATTGCATCCACAACAATATTGTTATACACACGTTAAGTAAGTTTGGTCGATAGTGAATGAAACTAAAGTTTATCCCAAATACACTCACCCCAGTGTTGACCATTTGTGGACATCATATATATATATATATGATGTCCACAAATGGTCAACACTGGGGTGAGTGTATTTGGGATAAACTTTAGTTTCATATATATATATATATATATATATATATATATATATATATATATATATATATATATATATATATATATATATATATATATATATATATATATATATATATATATATATATATATATATATATATATATTGAGGGTATCGTTTTTCAATGTTGTGTAACTGACACATATGCGTCAAATAAATTAAATAAATTTATAGGTACGTTCATATCTTTTGTTAGGTTGAACAAAGAATGCATTGCTTTTAATGCTTTGCCATCAAGTGTATGTGTTGCGGACACGAACGATCCACCACTTGACATAACAATTCCAGGGTAATTAAAATTGTTCTCAATTTCTAGTTCTTGAACTTTATAAGTCCCTTTTAATGTTGTACTGATTGAACCTCCTTTTCGGAATACCATGACCTTGTTTTTTTCAATGTTTATAACTGTTAATTTCCACTTATCGAAGTAGGTTTCTAAATTGTAAAATGATTCTTGAATACCCTCTTGCGTTTCAGAAAATAAAGCCGCTTCGTCAGCGAATAATAAGAGATAAATGTATTTTTGATCGAATGTCATGCTGGCGTTTATTCCATTTTGCAGACTTAATTCGATGTCATTAATAAAGAGTGAAAACAATATGGGCGAGGTTATCTCCTCCTGAAATAGACCAACGTTACTATCGAATATTCTGACATGGAATCCATGTTTTTAACCTGCAACTTTACTTCTTTGTACATGGATCGAATAAGGGTCAAGAGTTTTCCGGCGATGTCCAGATTAATCATTTTACTCCATAATTAACCGCGATTGATGACGCCATATGCTTTCCGGTGGTAAATATGACAACAATATAGTTTTTCTTTATTTTGCAAATGCCTCTGTATGAGGGAATTAAGAATAAATATTGCATCTACTGTGCTACAGTTCGGTGTAAAGTCGAATTTTGTATCCGGTAAAATGTCATTTGTTCCCGCCCATTGTTTAAGACGTTCATTTAATATAATTGTAAACAGTTTGGCAAAACAACTGATTAACGTAATTCCCCGAAAGTTATTGGGGTCTGTTATGTCGCCACGTTTATATATTGGTATGATAACTCCGGACGCCCTGCTGCGTGGAAAACACCTTTTATCATTACGTAATTAAATAATATTTCTTACGGCTTTGAAATCACGTGTATTGTTTCTGCAAAGTATTCATATACTATGTTGTCCTGCGCATGCGATTTATTTTTTTTTCAATCATTTTTTCGCCTGGATTATTTATTCTATCAAATAGGATTATCTAGTTCGTGGTACGACGGTTGTGTAAAAATGCATATTTTCAAATTTATTTAAGAAAGTTCCGGCGTCTGACGAATTAAAATTTACACTCTTAATTTACTGAAATAATCACGGAATTTGTTTAACGTTATCGTGTCTGAGATAAAATGAATTGATCACACAAGTTTCCGCTTAAATAGTTTCCAAAATTCACGAGGTGATTTCCGTCTCATATTATTCATTCGCTTGCTTTGGTCATTGTTATATTTTAATTTTGTTTTCCTACATGTATACTTATAATCCTTCTGCATAGCAATCATTTGTTCTCGCGTACGTCCATGTTTTTTAAGATTGTACTCGTATAAAGCTCTTGTTAGATGAAATTGTTTGCTTTTACACTCTTCGTTAAACCATGTTTTGTTTAATTTTATCAGAATCTAAAAATCGGTTAATTTCAGGTTTTATAATGCGGTTGAAATATCCCCCCCCCCTTTAACTTTAAATATTTTGAGAATTCTCTCACTCAGATATCAGGATAAGAGTTTGAATCCATTTGCGATAAAAGCGTTTGTTCCATTTTCTGTATATCACATGATAAATCACGTACAAAGTTGCATCATTTTGTTCTCTGGTTTCCATTTAAAATAAACAATCGGATTACTATTACTTGTTCAAACCGCGTTATTCGTGCGGAGAGTAAATGTTAGAGGCGCATAATTAGAGAATTCCGTGAAATTGCTATAGGTAAAATCTAAAATACTACTGAAATTGGTACGCGCAGTTAATAAACAATCTACTGTGCTTTCACCATTATAGGGATAATACACGTTTTCGAGGGCATGATCATCTGCGGGCGCTCGAAATATCCGTTCCTGCCCGAGTGCGCATGTCCGAGAAAATGTGTATTTTCGCTATTACTGCATAAACAAATCACAAATACCAAAATAAAGTAAAATATCATTGAAAACAATGTTTTGTTCATTCGACATCGACACAATAATTCGATTATTCCAATACAGTTCAAGGTTGTGTTTTATATATGCCTCACTCGGTCATCATCCGAAATGACGAGGCTTTACCTTCGGATAGGCAGTTTACGATCTAAAATGTGTTTAAGCAGTGGATTAATGCAAAGTTGAAATGCAGCCGCGCAAATTAAATTAAGAAATGATGAATTATTTTGGAATTTACAGCAGGATCGTTTAAGGTACATAATCACTTAAATTTACAGCATAGTCTTTTGAAAGTGTTGAGTAAATAACCTTAACTTCATTGACGTTGCCAATACTGTTGCGCCAAATCGATTCGTAACTGGGTCACAATTTGAACGTGGGATTAGGGTTTCAATATCTGGATCAGAAACAAAATCAAGATCGCTTATATACCTATCATTTTCGATGTAATCTGCTCTTTGTCCAGTTCGCGAGTGTGTATCCCCCGTTAAAATACGCTTCCTTTAGTTTCATACAAATTAATATCAAATTCAATAGTTTGAAAAATATCATAAGTATACAAAGAATGGACATGGGAATTTTCGGAAACAATAAATGCAACGCATAGACATAGATCATATTCAATATTAAAAAAACACAGCTTATCTAATTTAAGCACCACAATGCAATCAATATAATTTTATGCTAATATGACACCTTTCCGAATAGAATCTTTAATATAAATAACAATACCACCACTTGAGCGCTTCGCTCTACGTTGTTGCAATCGCCTATAAGAATGAATTGGTTTGCTGTAGCCTTTTAAATCTATCGTAGAATCTTTATTTGTCCGGTTTTCATTGGGTTTTCATTTAAACATATACTGTCATGATTGGAAAGAAAAGATGTAAACTTACTATTGGAACATTTAACTTTGCACTTAGTCCTTCCACATTCCATGTTACAATTTTAACGACATTCTCACGAACGTTCTATTCCACATACACTTGTTTGTTTCTGTATAGTTGGTCAATTTTAAGCAACGCCTCCTTGCCTTCGGCTCGTGTCTTTTTATGTCCCCCACCACTATAGTGTGAGACATATTGTTTTTGCCCTGTCTGTTGGTCTGTTGGTTTGTTTGCTCCAAATTTAACATTTTGCCATAACTTTTGCAAGATTGAAGATAGCAACTTCATATTTTGCATGCATGTGTATCTCATAGAGCTGCACATTTTGAGTGGTGAAAGGTCAAGGTCAATGTCATCCTTCAAGGTAAAATATCAAATATATAGCTTCATAAGCGGCGCAGAAGGGGACATAGTGTTTCCGACAAGCACATTTCTTGTTCATTATTGGTATTAACCTTATACGAAATTCCATTACCTGCTTTGGATTTTGTTCGGATATTCCGAAAGGGGTACCTTTAAGCTGCTCGGACTTCTTTCGGATTCTCTCCTTGTCCGGGTAACACGCGAACTTGGAGACAATTGGGCGCACTTTGTTCGGCTGGTATCGGCCTACATGATGTGTCATCTGCATCTTTATCTCGGATCGAGCGTTTTGCACCTGAAGTTTGGTTTCATAGAATTCCAATATCTTCTGGTATTATTTCTCGTCTTTTTTTCTCTGGAATTTGGAAGAAAAGCAAATTTTCCCGCATACTCGTGCACTTGAGGCTCTTTATTTCTGTTTGTAATTTTGAATCTTTCAGGTTCACTGAACACCCCCGACTTTGTATGTTGTTATTGGATTTTAATATTGAGTCATATTGAGTCAAGTTATCAAAAGTTACAAGGAAGGACTTGCATACCCTAATTATTACAGTTGATGTGCAGACGATAAATGAAAGATGTAATACGACACAACCAATTGTTGTCTTGTCTTTTTTGTTTACCGTCCTGCCTTACTATTCTGTTTCAGTGTAAAATATTAAGCAAAATTTGTGGATAGATTGCGCGTCTGTTTTCCTTGGGCGGCATCTTAAAACCAGGACGTTTTATAAAATGGAACAGAGGAATGTTCCTTGAAACACAAAACGTTATTTAAACTATGTGTAAGACTCACAATACCAATTACAACTGAATCATTATAGCATATATAGTCGTATTTTAGATCAATGGGAATTGAATTGATTTCATATAACAAAGATTTACACCATGCGAAAAAATGAACAAAGACAAGTAAAACGTGTTCAAACAAAACAAAATTTCATGCATAAAACCCACACATTTTACTTTATCCAGCAACATACATCAACACATATCAAGATACAAACATAATAATATCAAGATTTTATCTTAGCAAATATATACAGCAAACGGGCATTTCGTTATCAAACAGCACAGCAACAATCAGTCAACAGTAATATGTCTATAACTTGCTTTCAAATACTGGGTTATCGTTTGACATTATTTTATAATTATACAATGTGCATATTTAACATCTAAGATAATCGATATAATCAAATTTTTAAGTAAACAATAGATTTTTTTTATTTCAACACAAAATGTACAAAACTATTCGAAACTTTGATGTTGACGTTCTGTTATTACTACAAGTATGCTACAAAGCGGGTTTTAAAATATGTTTGTGAGAGAGTTTAGGTCCATGACTGAAAGGAGAACGAACGATTTGTGTAATACTTTATGTAAGTTACACCAACTTTATGCGAAACAATTTGCATTAAGCTGATGGGGAAACTCTGATTTGATACGCATGTTTGATTGACCTATGTGGAAGGCAAGTCTAAAAGAGTCAGGAACAACTAGATGTTCATGTTTGTTACATATTTCAATAAAACGAACTCGATCGGCATAGCTATAGCTTTTTTGTTATCGATTATTGAAAGAAAACGTTCTATGCCATTTAAATTACTGAACGGGATAAATCATGTCGTTTTTTTATATACATACGCCCGATTTATTCCCAGTATTATCGGGTCCTGAAATGTACTGGGAATTACACCGAACACATACCAAAACAAACATTTTAATTTTTTTTAGTTAGACCATTGTCCTTTGTATCAACCATTCGCCGTGAAATTTAAGAGTATGTATCATAGTAATAAGTAAACAAATGCACTTTTTACAATTCATATGTTTTTGTTCTCGCCAGAAATATTTTACTGTAGTTAATGTTTGTTCCTTATTTCGAAATGAAAGCGTTTAAAGCGTCCTTTATGACACGGACTCTAGATGAGACAATATACGCTCCGTGTTTATGATGCGTTGAATTATTGTATTTCATGTACGGATTGTGCACCTGCAAAATAAGTTGTTCATGGTGTATAATTTTTAAAGAAGCACGATTAACTCAAAAGCTTGGGTTATTGGGCAGGTTTACAATTCAGGAAGTTTGACAATAATTTAACCATCATAGACGTTGGTGTATATTTTCATAACAGAACATATTGCAAATCTGAATAAACATCTACTGATTCAGATTAGTTTCCTTGTAATGCTGTGTATACAATTCATATCTGCACATGCTACCATTTTCAATACAAAGGACAAGTGACTTTACTTCCTTTAGAATAGTACATGAACAGGTGTATGGGTGTTCTTCGTGTCACTTGTGATATTAGACAATTAAACAATATGTACGATGTACAGTTTATTAGTTATGCTAAATGGAAACGAACAGATATTTTCAAAAGATTTGTTTTAGGGAGATTTGTTTAGTGACTTATTACTGTTGGTGCCTTAACACGGATTTGTATGCAATATTAGTGGATTATAGTGTTTATCTTTTGCAAATAGCATGATGTTATGGTTAATAAAGCTCGATTGGTCATTGTCGGCTCGGGTACTACTTAAATGTACCCCGGGTACGGATATACTGAAACTTACCCGGGAATTCTAACGCTAAATTGGTCGTTATAGGATTTTTTTTTAAAAATAATTATGTTCATGTGTATGTCAATATTTTTTAAAATGACCTCTATATTATCGAAACAAACTCCTACTCAAAAGCATGTTGAGGCAGGTTTTGTTCAACGGGTATTTGTTTCGTATTCCGTAGCGCGTTTTACGACATCGGATTTGGGCGGGAATAAAACTCGGGCACAGTCTAAATTGACCAGGTACGTGTTAGTATATTTTCCGTATCCGGGGTAAATTTAAGTATATTTAAGAGTACCCGGGGTACTTTTAGTATTACCTGAGCCGACAATGATTAAGCGTTAATAAAGGGAAAGTATGTTTTACAATGCTTATTATTTTGAAATAGAGTTATATCTAAACAAAAACAATTGGTGACTGCGGAGAACAGTTCAAATTAAAATAACTTTATTGAAATATGTGAAGTGCTAATGAAATGTGAGACAATTGTTTTTATAATACTAGTTACAGATGAAAAGCTTATTTGCTTGTATGTTCTTACAAAAGGTTATTAATTAAGCGTCATATATACCGTAGTTTAGTTTGTTGGTCCTTACGGAATCGTCATGGTACTTTGCAGTGATATTGTTATGCATTGTGATTAACTTCTTCAGTAGCGGTAAGTTTTTTACACAAAAAAAACAACATACCAAGTTCTGGTTAAAAACCATTAAGAATACATGCATACGGTCGAAAGGATAAGTCACAAAATACTTATAACAGAACATACCGTCGATGTCTGTTTCAGTTTCTTCCGGTTTGTGTCAAAACATGTTTTTAAATAATATTACATAAGTACATACTTCTTCCATATTATTTATTTCCAGCAAAATTCTAGATTCACGAAACAGGATTGCACTTAATGTTTAAATGAATGCACATTTAAATAACGATCTGTATGATTGTCAATTTGTTTACACCGCAGGAATAAACTCATGCAACGTATCACTGTCAGCTGACACAAACGTCGTGGATCATGGATCAAATGCCAGTCTGACTTGTCGTGTCTGCAACGTCGACTTAAATCCCGTATTGATTTCTACAAAGATAATTACTCATTACATACAGTGCATTGGAACAAACAGTATTATCAATCACACGCTACACCGCCTTGGCACAAGTTCTGAAAAAGACGTCACGACTCTGACGTTGGTGATCTTGAACTTTCATAAACACTTCGCAAGGAAATTACATTTGCAGCGTTGTTAATACTGCAACTAGCGCGACACAGTATATGACACCTTGCAGGTACATGCTACTATTTGTTTTTAGTACACAAGTTATTGATCACACAATCAATTATGTGTTTATTTCACTAAGGCACATTCGCAGTATATAATATCATATTTTGGTACAGTACTGGTGAATTCAGTTACGATAAACCCGCCATTAAATGTACTGAGAGTTTTGGAAGATTTGACGATAAACTACATGACATATTTATCATCACTTGGACGTCCCGCGCCTATAATCACGTGGTGCACAGACAACAGAACCACCGAAGATTACAACGATGATAGAAACCTTACCATTTATGCCAACTCCTCAACGACAAAACGACGTTACCACCAGCGTACTCACGTTCACGCCTGTAAGGAATACAGCAATAATAGTATATACTGCAATGTGAGTAATGGGTACGGGGCGATATCATCTAGCCAAAGGCTGCGTTTGGATATCCTGAGTATGTAAATATATACGTTACCTTAGATTACCTATTAAAATAGGATGTTCGGAAACTTAAAGTTATCTATAAATTGTCATTTAAAAGTCATTTAAGCACAGACTGGCTCTATTCTATAATGTATCGTTCAGCACAACAAACGAAACCGGTCATACACCTCCAAGGGCAAACCATAAGCAGGTTGCAATCATCAAATTAAGGAATATGTCATTAGAGTGCACATCAACTGGCAATCCAATTCTAACAATAGCTTGGAGGACGCCTTTGAATGGAGTATTTAGTGGCAATGTGCTGGCGCTTCAAAACGTACAGATTCAAGACACGGTACATATCACTGCAGTGCACTCAGCGTCAGGTCACCTACATACGGAATACCAAAAGTAGAAACAAAATATTCGAGTGTAGATGTCAACATAATGTGTGAGTAAGAACCAACCAAGCTTATCAGTATAAACCAATAAGTGACGTGCAAAAAAGATTTACAAATTAAGCTCATACCATCATCTTTAAGCGCAATTAAACGGGATTAATACAAAACCTTAATATTAAGAAAAGATGAGTTGCAGAATGAGTATCAACATACATACTCACACGTTTCAAGAAGTACATAGGAATTTCATTTCCATTCGCGTATACATGCATAATTAATATGATTCAGTTGGCCAAGAAGCTCCTTCATTTACTTTCCGTACGTGTGGTATGGACGTGAAAACAATCAACTGAAAGTGATTCAGGGACATTCCGTCAACGGCACGTGTTTCGCTGTCAGAAATCCAAGTCCTACATACACATGGTCACCGGGAACCTTTGGCCATGGCAATGCGTTCATCATAGACATAACCCAAAGAAGTTACAGTGGCACTTACACATGTACAGCTGCGAATGTCATGGAACCAACTTTAGGTGACAGTTATGTAGGAAGAAATCATACTATATTCACATTGGATATTCTAGGTATGTTAGATACCACTTGTTGCATGAATTGATATGCGTTTATGCTATTACGAGTGTCTTTTCCTTTCAGGCAGACGGATTTTCTTTAAACTAAAATAATATAGTGAATTGAAGTGCTACCTTTATAACACGTTAATGCGTTGATTAGATTATAGTAAGTACACATTATTTTACGAAACTAAGTTAATCACAAGCGTTAATTGCGAAGCATATTTTATAGTTCCATCAAGTGTAAACGGTATTGCTAATACAACGGAAGCGTTTCTGCCAATTGTTTGTATACACCTGGAATTCCATCGGAGGACAAC